>NC_056522.1:288092692-288123186 GCF_019175285.1 Sceloporus undulatus | reverse complement strand
CCTTCCTTCCTTCCTTCCTTCCTTCCTTCCTTCCTTCCTTCCTTCCTTCCTGTCTCTTCTCTGTGAAGTATATGTGATAAGAGTGAGATACTCCAACTTTCCTGATACCCAGAGATACTTTCTTTTCTTCTATTTTTTAAGACCATGAGGCTGTGTTAATTGTGCCCTAGTATTCATGAGAAAAAATACTCTCTCTCTCTCTCTCTCTCTCTCTCTCTCTCTCTGTGTGTGTGTGTGTGTGTGTGTGTGTGTGTGTGTGTGTGTATATATATATATATATATATATATATATATATATATATATATATGATTAAATTTAATTTCTTTCTCTGCCAAACCTTGTGGTGGTGGTGGCTAGTGATGGGCTGGTGAATTATTAAACTTATGCCTAGCATATTGATTACTCTGCTTGAGATAGCCACTACTGTCTCACATGTTTCCCTCCAGTACTCACCCTCCTTAGCTTCCAAAATCAGATATGATCAGGTCTGGTCAGTGTGCTATAGTGGTTTCCAAATTATTACGCTTTTTCTAAATTATTATGTCAAGATGTTTATGAGAGAGAGAGAGAGAGAGAGAGATCACCAGGGACAGCACCATTATTTAAAGCACTTGCTGCAATCTTAGCATTGTGGCAGCACCCACCACTGCTTTTGCTGCCATCCTGTCTCTGCCCTGTCACACTGATCCTGTGAGTGTTGAATTTCTCTCAATTTCTCAGAGTCATGCTACTTCAGACATATTCTCATAAATCAGAACTTTAAAAGGTTGCTTTTGGAAACTTTTAACTTTCAGAATTACCAGTGCCCATGCTGGCTGGAGGATTCTAGACTTTATATTCCCAAAGGGTAACTTTTTTCAAGCTCTGTCTTAAATTTGAATGGCTGTTTTAAGCCACCAGGGGCTCTTTCATACTCCAGATTGTCTCCCTTATCAAGAATTCCAAGCTCCAAAATATTCCAAAATCCAAAATTGTCCACATGGGTGGCTAAAATAGTGGCACCTTTGCTTTCTGATGGTTCATTATACACAAACCTTCATGCACAAAATTATTAAAAATATTGTGTTTAAAATTACCTTCAGACTATGTCTAGAAGGTATATATGAAACATAAATGAACTTCATGTTTAGACTTGGGTTCCACCTTCAAAATATATTATTACGCATATGCAAATATTCCAAAATCTGAAAAATTCCAAAATCCAAAACATGTCTAGTCCCAGGCATTTTAGATAAGTTATAACACTATGAGTCTACCTTAACTGCCATGACAACATCCTGTGCAATCCTTGGATTTGGACTATAATTAGGGATATTGATAGTTCTCAGCTAGATAGCTCCTCTAGTGCCTTGCCATAATGCAGACCCTCAATTCCATAAAATGTTGCCATGGAAGTGAAAGTAGAATCATAGTGCTATAACTGCATAGTGTGAAAGGGCCTCAGATTAATGTGAGTGCTGTTGTAGCTGCTTGTCATACCAAGGGAGCCTATCATGAATATGAGTGACCACGGAAGCACTTTGTTCAGAGACTCCTCAAATTCCTTGCTATTTTGGTTGACACACCATCAAAAATAACTTACGAAGTACACACATGGGCCTGTTCAGCTGTGTGAACCTAACTGATATCCACTTTGAAAACAGAATGAACATACTGTAAATTTTTCCATATATCTAGAAGTTTCTCCCTTTCTCCCTCACTTTTTAAAAACTAGACTTCATTAGGCCAGTTTGATGGAAGTAAGATGAGATCTCTACTTTTTGAAAAAAATATTCTTTATATAGTATCCTTCCAGGTGCAAGTTAATAAATTAGGAATGTTGTTGATGTTGTTCTTGTGTGTCTCCAAGTCATTTTGATTTAAGGTGACCATATCACAGGATTTTCTTGGCAAGTTTCTTCAGAGGGGGTTTGCCATTGCCAACCTCTGAGGCTGAGAGACTGTGACTTGCCCAAAGTCACCCAGTGGGTTTTTATGCTCAAGCAGGGAATTGAACCAGAGTTGTAGTCTAATGCTCAAACCATTATACCACGCTGGCTCGCTACACAATTGTGAGACTGTTTTGTGGAACCATTTGCTATCATTTCTCTGGGGGAAAAAGAGGAAAACTCAAAAGGAAATATGAGAAGAATGTGCTTTGAGCATAAAAAGTTTGAGGAAGTTTTTGGAAAAATTATTGGCATCTATATTTGGCCCCAAAACTGTGGAATGGACTTTTTCAAGAATTTAAGATTTTTGTCTTTTAATCAGAGATATTCAGGAATCACTATAGTGTTTAGGAGCACAAAGTCTTGGCAGAGATGAGAGGGGCTCATTCAATTAACAAAACGAAGAATATGTCAGATAAAGTGGAATCCAATATGAGGGTGTAATTATGCTTTTCACTGGACAACCATAACAACATAATAACCTTGTTTGAAGCTCCCAGAAAAAGGGTTGTGGAGTTCTTATGCATGAAATCAGAGTATTATCATGTGAATGTGGCATTAATGGATCATCTCCTTCTCATCTTCTTTGAGCGGCAGGGTGGCCAACAAGGCCATAGAGCAAACTACACATTTTAAAATATTGCTTACCACAACTGTACTACATCAGACTCCTTATAGGAAGGTTGCATGTTTTAATAGTCATCCCAAGGAAGGAACAAGATGGGATAAAAATGAACACATCTAGAAAAAAGGTAGTTTGGAACTGCTGGGTTGTATTCCAAGCAGGTTTGTTGAAATCCAGTTAAGCATGACTTGCCAAGCCCCACTGATTTCAAGGGGTCCACTTTAAGTATGGCAAAATCTTGACCAAGCCCACCACCTCTGACATGCTAGCTTTCCACAAGAATGGAGAAGCATTCCCTCATGCAATCCAGAATTCTGATTCCATGGGACTCGGCAGTGCGATTTTTCTGTAAGTGTAAAAGTGGATATAATGGTAGGCCCATGATCTATTTTAAAACACACACAGATTGATGTTCTACCAATAATGGCCCATTTTGCAAAAAGTTCTAACTCTTTTTTTAACCAGGAGCTTGTTGGTTGTGTTGGACTACAAACCCTATCATCACAGGTTGCTATCTGGGGAGTATGGGTGTCTGTACTCCAGTACATCCAGTGACACCTCTGCTGTGACATGTTCTGTGCAAGGAAAGGCTCTTTTACATGCACAGTATTGGTCCAAGTAGAGGAGCCCTTAACTCCACAGTGAAACATGCATACTCTGAGTTCTTACTTACGACGAGAACCCACCAGATCAAGGCATATGATTTTTTAAAAGATCATGAAGTCAGAGTGATCCATTATTTTGTAGCTGGATAGAATGCACTGTGTCTGGTTCATAGATGCTTTTGAGGCTAGGCCTTCATTGTCCTATATTAAATTAAAATGTATTATTCTTATTTTTATTTTCCTGTGAAAGAGGAACTCTGTCTTGAAGCTCCAACCCCCCACTTGCCAGCTCTCCAAATATCAAACTGCTGCCTAGCTGCCTTACCAAGAAGATTTTATTGTTAAAATAAAAGTAGATTTTGTTTTGGGAAAAAAGAACACACATCTTCATTGTAAAACTCATGTTTGGTTTACAATTAGAGAAAAGTCACATGGTCCCAAAAACCCCGAGTATTTTTATATATATATATATATTGAAAATATATTTAAAAAACATAAAAATCTATATTTAAACATATATTATATGTTAATCAGTACACTTAAATATAGCTTAATTGTATTTACAATGTGAACCAGATGATTGTAAGATTTAATGCCAGATTCAATATTTTTTCCAAAAAATCCCATAAAATTATATAAATATACAATAAATATTTCTTACACATGGTGAATAAGAGAGAACAAGGCCACAGACATTAACTTACATTTGCAAGAGGTCTTTTTAAAAACAAAACAATAGGGCCAATAACATGCATGAAATACTTTTACCACAAACAGAGCACAGCAAAACTTCAGTTAATGAGTGACATTTTTGAAACTTCAGTACAACTAAAACTGCCAAGCCTGTGATCACATATTTTTAAAGAGTAGGTTTGGCGTAGCATCACCAAGTGTGTCCAGTAGTGCTTTTGAACTATGGGTGAGCAATAGGGCCAACAAAAGTTACAAATATTTTGGGAACTAATTTGTGATAGACTGATTTGTTGCATAGCAGATTTTTTTTTATGTTCCTGTACCCAAATAAAGATCTATATTTGTTTTATTGTTTGCATGTTTACAAAATCCAACTGCTTATGTGTGTTCAGTATCAAAAAGTTTATGAATTGCATCCTCATACATAACTCTAGTATGTGACCCACAAGCCTGTGAGTCCATTAAAACCAATTCATAAAATTGTGCTATTACATTGATGAATCACTGTAAATCTGTATTGAATCTTCTGCTAGCACAAAATATTTTCTTTTTGTGGTTTGTTTTTTTCCCAGGGAAGGGATTGGCTAAATCTTTTATTTCCTATTCTCATTCTTTCTTAAGGAATCCTATGACATAACTAATTTGTTTCTTGATTTAGACATACTAATGAAAGAGCCAAGGAAATCCATGAGATCTATGTTAGCCATGATGCCACTGATTTCAAGGTATCTAAACATAACAGTTTTTGCCCATTAGAGAGGAATTTTTTCAAACCCATTAAATATCAAATGACACAAAAATATTTCTAATTGCTGGAAGTTATGCATTGTATTTTACCAAACTAACTTCCTTTATTTACTAGAAACAGCAGTACTATTAATCCAGAAGGAGGATTATACCTGTATTCCAGGAATCTTGTACATACCAAATTAGAATGGTATATAATAATAAGATAAATTAGTCATTTTATTTTCAGACTTCCCCTTCATCTCAAGTGCTGACTCCAAGACGTTAAATAATGGACTTGTGCAATATATTAGTGGAAATTTAGGTGGCCAACTTTAATTTCCACTGAGTGACCCAGTTACGTCTATGTTAGGGCCAGAAGGCATATCTTTGATATTAACCTAAGTGCTTTGGGAATGTGCCTGTTTAGGGTTGTCAAAATAAAAAGTGGAGCATGCTCCTGTACTTTTAGTGTTTGTGTAGAAGAGGGAATTTCAACAGGTATTACTTCTCATGCAACCAGGTGGCAAGTACGGTAACTCCTTCTGACATTCTCTCTTCTACACAAACATTCGAGTTACAGGAGCTTACTTGTTTTCACTCTAATAACCCTACAAGTAATGATCTAGGAACCTAAGTAGGGTTGGGCCTGATTAATACTGGGAAGGGAGACCACCAGAAAATACCAGGTGCTGTTAGGCTCTATACAGAGGGGGGCATTATAAAACATCTCTGAGTATTGGTATCTCTTGCCCAAAAAATCCCTGTGACATTCATGGGCAACTTGAAGGCAATGCCAGCCTACAAAACAGGGGAATAGGCTACAGCTTTGAAGGGAATCAGGACCATAATCTTTTATCATTGCATAAGAAATGTTGGAGGACTTGCAGTGCTTGACCTCCATTTCCACTTTCAAATGTGCAAACAAAAACATCTTAATGTTTGCAACATCATCATACAAAATCTTTTTCATTCCAATTATCTGGATTAATACAATTTTGATATATATTTTTAATCTGTTTAAAAATTAAGATAATACTAAATGTCAGTTTGAATGTTCTGGTAAAGATATACTGGGATGCAGGCTAAAGTTAAAGTAAGGAACTATCATCATCAGACTGAAAAGATGATTCAGCCAGTTGTGTCTTCTATTTATAATGGACAATATCAACATCTGTTTCCTTTAGGGGAATGATTTATTTGCCTGACATGGGCAGACAGATTTGATTAATGGAATGGTATCTATCTGCATACTCTCATTGATCAATTTAGTAACTGTATTTTAACAGTGAACACATGTCCAAGGATAGTATACACATTTTAAAACAAACCAGAACCAACCTTGCTCTTCAAATATTTGAAGTCAATCATAAAATTTGAGTTTTTATGCTTTTTTAAAAATGTTCCCAGTTTTTGTTTATGGCCAGATTTTATTTTTGCCAATCATGCAAAAGTGGGTATTAATGGAAGTAAGTAGACTATTTTTCATTGCTAATTTAATAATCCCAATAGGTGAATTATTATCATATATTTGGATAGCTGGGTTTAAAAATTACAAGTCTTTAAAATGCTCAAATGTCATCTAAGAAGTTTTGTATTTTTGTTAATAGTTTGTTCACAGAAATACTAGATGACATCTCAGTATGTAAAGGGAACTTGTAGCACCTTTCAGAGTAACGAAGGCCCGAAATGCATGGGCCAAATCAGGCAGCTTTCAGACACTGTAGGCATTTGGCGTTTACATGAAGCATGCCCCCAGAATGGCCAGAAGCTTCTCCGAGGCTGCACAAAGTAGGAAAATGACAGTCTAAAAAGGAGCAGATACAATCTGCCCTTGCTAGTGACCGCTTTGGGACTGTAATGACAGCCCATTTCAGGAGTGGCCTGTGCGGTCGGCACGGTCCTGGCCCAATCATAGCTGGTGCAGCGTCTGGCCACTGCTTCTGGGCCATGTGCTTTGGCCCTGAGTGAAAGAAGTTGTAGCATAAGCTTTCATAGACTTGGCCTATTTCTGCATCTGGGGAAGTAGACCAAGTCTGTGAAAGCTTATGCTACAACTTAATTCATTTAGGCCTGTTACAGACTGCCAAAATAAAGCTGCTTCGGGTCTCTTTGGAGATATGCTGTTTAAATGATGCATGCATCCTGAGAATCCAGAAGCTGCACCAAAGCTGCACTCTAGTGCTTAGGAATGGAGTGTGGCTTTGGCGCGACCTCCGGACTCTTAGGACCCATGCATCATTTAAATAGCATACCCCCAAAGAGATCCGAAGCAGCTTTATTTTGGCAGTCTGTAACAGGCCTTAGTTAGTTTCAAAGGTGCTACAAGATCCTTTTGAATACTAATATTCCAGACTAACATAGCTATGTCTCTAAATTTTACCCCCTAGCTGATGAAATAGTAACCCAGTCTTTGGGTTGTACTGCTTTAAACCAGTGGTTCTCAAATTGGAGTTCCAGATGTTTTGGACCTCAGGTCCCACCATCCTTGATCAGTAGCCATACTGCTGGGGCATCTGGGAGTTTGAAGTCCAGAAACCTAGATGGCCAAAGGTTGAGAAGTACTGTTTTAGATGATTCATTGGAAACCAGCCTGGTCTTCTCTCTGACATATTAAATTTCTAGGTAGAATGTCAATGGAGAAGGAAAACAACATTCTACCTGCAGTCTGAAGTGGTACAGTCCAGATACAGATGGACCTTAACTACTATTTGTACAAACTACATTCTACAGCAAACCAAAATTCTCTTTCTAGAAAAAGTTTAGAAGCCAGGAAAGCATGCATCTTTCTTGTAAAATATGCATGTGGATACCCCTTGCAAAATGGCATTGTGTGCACTGTCATACATACCTTTACAAGGGTGAGGAATATCTTTACAAGGATGGGAATCATGTGGTCCTTCAGAGGTTGTTGGACTGTAACTCCCAGCATCTCTTTACCCACTGACTCCCAGGGCTGCCGGGAGCTGCAGTACAAAAACCTCTGGAAGATTGTATTTTAATAAGAAGTACTTCATCTGCAATCAAGCTGATTTCTTGCTGTGCTGTGACTCTGTGTTGTCACTATCTATTTGTGCTGCAGACTATGCTGGATTAGCCAATAATTACCCATAATCTAAATCTCCATTCCTGCGCTCAGTAACTGACATATGCATCCCAATAAGTCAGCTTTAATTAAAGTGCATACTACTGATGCCAGGATTGCATCTTAGAATTTACTTTTAAACAAAAGCTCTGGTTCTACAGGATTATGTTTCCTGTAGGAGTTAAGGCTATTGTGTGCTACCCCTCCAAAAGACATAGACCTTTACCGGCATATTTAGATGCAACAGGTAGTTGGGTTTTGAGGTAGAAGGCTCTGCCTACCTGATTCCAGAGCCACTCCTTCAGGCCTGGAGTCTTTCATATCTCAAGTACAGAAAGTAGCAGGAGTTTTGAGAACTAGGGCATACTAGACATTCATTTTACAATAAGCACATCAGGTGGCACACCATATCTATATTCACCAAGAAAGGCTTTCCTAATTCACTGAGTCTTTGCAGGGTTGTATTCAATAGAATTTGATACCTTCACAACCCAATCGATTGTAGACCCTGTAGGAATAGGATGGATACATGTTACAATTTTGTGGCACCCCCAACATATTTCCTTAAATGGCATCCAGTCTTGGTGTGATTCCCTTCTATTGTGAGATTTACTGCAGTTTTCCCAACAAACTCTACCCATACAAACCCTATTTGTTCCTGTTCCAATTCTAGTTGCATGGCCACTGGCCCTGTATGGGGATGCGATTCTCTGTCCTGGTCAAGAGGTGTGCCTGTCAAAGCTCAATGCAACCTGGTACCAAATTCAATGAGTGCATATCACCTGTATGTGTGGATCTCCCTTGCACCTGCCTTTGATCTCAATACTCTAGGAGAATGGAAAACATACCTGAAGACACTGAGATTTGTTTCCTCCCCAAAAGAGGAAGGGGTGAAGTGGGGAAAACCCATTTACAACCAAACATGTAACAAACAAAATGCAAGGCTTTTCAAGCAATAATCATAGAATTGCATGGACAAACATGGAAGTGCTGCTTGCAGACTAGGAAAGAGCACTGGGAGGAACATCAACACTGTCTTTTTTTTCAGTTGCCTCTTTTTTTATTTTATTTTTTTCAGTAGTCTGATTTGATATTGCAAACACCTTCACAACATACAAAAAAAACCCCAAATTCGTTTTATCCAGAACATATACGGTGATGACAGGGAGTTTCCCCCTCTTTTAAAACCATGTGGGAATTTCAAAATTAAAATTAGAAATCAACATTAAAACTATGACAACAGCACCTTGACATTGTTTTAATTCCAACGCTACCAGAAGAATTTTAAAGCAGTAAACAGATATAATACTAACAGGAATAAAGATACTTACTGTCTAAAATGTAAACGGAATGTTTTGGTTCAATTTTTTTTCTGAAAGAGGACAGTTTATCATCAATTCACAATTTAAGCAGCATGCAATTTTATTTTTTAATTTTTTAAACGTTTTCAATTCTTGGCAACGGCAACAAACCACAATGTTAGAGGAATGTAATGCAAATTTGTTTTTTCTCAAAGTTGTGCGCAAATGGATACTTTGTTTTTCTCCTTTTGTTCCCCTCTAGGTCATGGATATGTTCAATAAATAGATTGTGGAACCACTGTACTGTATAAACCTCATTTATACATGCAGTCCATAAAATTATTTTCTTTCTTACTGAATAATTTACCCTGTTATGTATATATACAAATAGATAATTTTTTGTCTCAATATAATCTATACAGCATGAACCCACTATCTTCCCCTTTTTATGGTCAGTGTACACACACAGGAAGTGTCTATTCTTATAAATCGCCATCCAACTCTTTTTTTGTTATCCATGGTGAGAGCTCGCACATAAGACTGGGTAGTTCGGCACTGGGAATTCCAGTACCTCTTGTCTATGCCTCTGCAGCCCTCTTTCGTATATCCCTTTGAGTTGCATTTGGTCTCATAAAAATATTGCTTCAGTTGGCCTTTGGGTACTGGTACTTTTTCCAGGACGGTAACCGTTGCCCCTGACATGTCCACCGCAGTCTTTTTCTCGGCCGCTGTTACCCACTCACTAGTACTGTCACACACACTCAGCTCTCCACGGCGAGCAGGATCAGAGTGGCGCCGGACCCTCATGGACATGTTTGCAGCATCCAAGTAATTTTTATACTCCTCAAGCAGAAAGAGCAGTGGAGGCTCCAAAGGCACTTGACTGCTTAGCATAACCCGAGACGAGTACAAGTCTGCATCCTTGTTTTCCTTGCTGGGCTGGATGGCCTGCTGCTCATCCAGGAGTTCCTCTATGACATGTTCAAAAGTGTCTGCCAAAGATGTCAATCCTCTTGTGGCATCATTGGGCCCACCTAGGTCCTCCAAATTTCCCTGTGTCCGAAGACTGGGATAAGCCAAGCTGCCTTGTCCTCTGAGGCTAACTTCTTTCATTGGGGCAGCTTTCATGCAACTGAAGTATGAAATAACCATAGTAAGGAAAAGGATGGTCATCACTCTTTTCACTTGGTGGAACTGTTTGAAAGAGAAAGAGAAAGAGAATAAATTTAAAACAATTCAGTTTTTTAAAAAATAACAAGGTACAAAACAAGTAATTAAAACAAGTATTCCTTTTTATAACAGTTAGACAAAATTATGCATGGATTCTACAGAACCTTTAACTTCATGCAAGTAACAGGCCCAAACTGGCCCAAAACATTTTTGTTCCTGAGGTAAATGACGAGATGGCACATTCTCCCGTTCCATGGACTAAAGCTATGAAGCACACACAGCTGTATATCTCAACAATCCCCAGCATCAGCTACCTGATTTGTCAGCTATCAGTTTGGTCAGCTTTTTTCATGGAATGGGAAGGACACCTTGTCCTTTGCCTCAGCCACCAAATATCCGGCATCTATTGGTTATCAGAGTAGAGTTGAATCACTTGTTTAAAGGTCAGTCAACATGTAAATAAATCCCACTGATTCAATGCACCTATTCAGTGCATCAACAGGATTTAGGCTGTTACATCCTAGCTGATCCCTGGTAACTCTACGAGATAAAAAGTGCCACAGACATCATAGCTGCCTCACTCTGCTTAATGATAGAACTGGCCCTGACAGATATAATTGACATCAGTTAATATTCAGACATCCCAGTGAAGCAACAGAATTCACGCCAATGGGATTTTAGATCAGCTGTAGTTGATGTGAAGCAGGCTGTTACACAGAGAACAGTAGTCCTTTTGGCCTCTGGAACTATGCGTTCTTAGGGGGTAATACATGTAAAACCATGTGCAGCAGTGATTATGCAGTTTCCCAGTTTTATCTTTTATGTCACCACTAAGGCATTCATTTAGAGCGCTAGCTACAGCAGATGCCAACGATTGGACCACCCTGCTCAGAACAAATTTTTTAAAATGTTGGCCGGGAAGTCTCAAGGCCTTTGTGCAGTAAATGTCACACTTTAGGCATGATAATTAATTATGCCCTATTTGCATGACAAATGTAACAGCATGTTTGGAAAGGTTACTAAGCATCTGTGGTATGCCTGCAGTAACTTGACAAATTTCAGGAAGTTGGTTGTCTTTCACAGAAAGATCTCAGCATGGTGATTGGGACTATAGCAACTATAATACATTTAATTTTAAAAAACAAACAAACTGAAACTCTGCTGTATCTGAGGCTAATCCCTTGCCCAAACACATTTGGAAATTATGGAGTCAACTGAGTTATAGGACTGAGATGTTTTGCATAAGTGGAAGTAGTTGACAACAAGAGATTTGGTGCACCTAGAGTGGATACTTTAGTTCTTCCAAGTAAGTTATTCTTGCAAAATCCACACAGAACTAGACCAACAATATATAACTTTTGAAACATTGTCACACGAGGGTAGTCAGTGAATCAGTCATGTGCCATATAAAGATTTCTGCCACTGGCCCTTTACAGGGATGTATGTGTGCATGTTTTTTTTTTTTAAAAAAAAACATCAATCAGCCAGAAATGGAGCTAGAGAGTCGCAGCTTTCTCTGTGCCTTACTGCATGACATTGTAGCACTTAAAAGCTCTTCCTGTGGAAAATGATCATCAAAGTGAGTCTTTTAACTAGGTGGGAAAATTCATTCAACAAAAGACTTGCTTTGATGGCCATCTCCCATGGGAAGAGAACGTTAGCACTATGACACCATGTGGTAAGGCATGGAGAAAAACACTACTCTCTGGCTTTGTTTCAGCTTTGTTTTCTCTTGCAATAAGGTTCTAAATACTCAACTGAAGTTTTAAATTACTGCAATGGTAAAAATTGAGGAGTGAAGAAAAATTTCACTTGGGGAGGTAGGATCTGGTAAGCAATGCTCTCATTTTGTCCCCCTTCCACAGCTGTATCCCTGCTATGGTTGCATACTATGTGGCCTTGAGGTTTGTAGCTTTAAGGCACCAAAGCTCTCTAGATGAGAATTCAAATACCCATCCCTAAACTACAAATCCATAGGATGTTGTCATGGCAATTAAAGTGGAATCATGTCATGATAACTGTATAATGTAAAAGGGGCCCTGGTTGTCAACACGTTGGCACCATTTGGGGAAAGATTTTTTCCCCTCCCATTGTAGGGAAATTATCACTGGACTCAGGAAATACAAGAAATGTACCTTATATCCCAACTCTGAGCCTAAGTCTTAATAGAGTGTTAGTCTTACGAGATCAGAAAATACAGGGTCAAATTCATTGCTTCTGAGCATATAAAAGGAAATTATTCCAAATCTGAAAAAGTGTTTTATATTCAAATGTAGAGAGTCATATAGCCCAGGGTGGAGACTGTGGTGCTGAACCGATGAGAAGAAAGGGGTGGCCAGAGGATTGGTGCTGTGGCAACTTCACGGGCTGGGCAATGATCCACCCCAAAAAGGAGCTGCGAAATGCAGCTCCTTTCTGCACCACTGCCAAGGCACCATTAGCACCCTGGAGCGGTGTGGTGATGTCTTGTGCTCTGTCATTTAGAGGTGGCTCATGAGGCACGTCATCAGCACACGCACCATCTATATGCACGCACACCCAAAATGGTGCAGGGAGAGTGTGGGGCATGCGGACTCTCCGTGCTCCCCAGCCCTAATTTCGGCCCCAGGCAACCACAAAGTGGTAGTCTGTACTGGGCCTATGTAACTCTTAAAAAGTGGCTGGACCGTAACTTCCATCATTTATCATCACTGGCCAATAGCAACTGGTGACTTCCATGTTAGTAGGGTGTTTGATCCACTCTAGTTTTTACTTCAAATTGTCAATGGTTATCTAAGATGGTAAATCCATTTGGTGAGATAGGGTTCAGACCCTTAAATAATTCCTTTAAACTTCACATTGGAACCCAAAACACACTGACTATCCCACTGACATGAAAACCAGCAGCCACCGCTACCACCGCTGTGCTGGCTAGGACTGATGGGAATCGGTCATCCAGTATTGGGAGAAATACACATTTATTTGCTTATTTATTTGATTTATATCCTCCTTTCTCCCAGAGATGAAACACAATAAAATGAAAAACAGAAACGGTTTAAAAAATAAACATATGGCTGGAAATACACAAAAGGGTAACATTTTTAAAAAGCATAGATGAAGGAGACTTAAGTCTACAAAAGCTTATAGTATCAGCTTCTTTCTTAGTGTCAAAGGTGTTACAAGATCTGTCTATATCTTAAAAACAATTAAACATGTTGTAATATTAAAATATAGTTGAATTGAAACAATTTAAAAATGCAACAACTAAAAACAAACAAAACAAAAAAACATCACGAAGATTAAAAACCTTTTTTCACACCCAGTGAATTGTTTTACGTCAATGAGAATACAAACATCTTTGTGGCTGGTGGTAAGGACAACAGAGAATCTATTCTCTATAGGAAGGGAGTTCCACAACCTCAAAATGGATCTTAAGCTTTTTCACATTATAATATTATAGCAATTCCCTGACACTTTAATAATAAATAAATAAATAAAATTTTTATTTATACCCCGCCCTTCCAAGGATCAGGGCGGCTTACATAGTAGTTAAAAACAGACACAATCCACAATAAAACAGAAAATTTAAAAGCACAAATACATCAAAAACAGCTAAAATAACAAAAAGCCCCATAGCCCAACCTCTTGGCCACGGAAAGAGGAGGGAGGCCCACAGGATATTTAATCGGGGAATGCCTGTTGAAACAGGAAGGTTTTTAAATCCTTCCTGAATTGGGCCAGGGTGGTAGATGAGCGGAGTTCAATGGGCAGCGTATTCCAAAGGGCAGGGGCAGCCGTGGAAAATGTCCTCCGCACGGTGGAGGTTAACCTAGCCCCAGGCACCTTCAGTAATTGCTGCCCAGATGTTCTGAGGGTGCGAGGCGGAATGTACGGGGAGAGGCGGTCCTTTAGGTATCCTGGGCCCAAGCCATTTAGGGCTTTATAGGTAATAACCAACACCTTATATTGAGCTCGGAAGCGAATGGGCAGCCAATGGAGATCTTTTAAAACCGGTGTTATGTGGCTGGTCCTGGGAGCACCAGTGACCAGCCGGGCTGCCATATTCTGCACCATTTGTAGCTTCCAAGTTTGGTATAAGGGTTGCCCCATGTAGAGTACATTGCAGAAATCCAGTCTCGAAGTTACCAGAGCATGTACAACAGTTTCTAGGTCCCTCTGGGCCAGGTATGGGCGCAGCTGGCGAATCAGCCGAAGCTGATAACAGGTGCTCTTGACCGTCGCATTCACCTGAGCAGTCAGGTGAAGCGACGAGTCAAGAAGCACCCCCAGACTGCGCACGGAGTCCTTCACAGGGAGCGTGACCCCGTTCAGGACAGGTGGAATCACCGCCATTCCTGGACCAGGAGAACCTATCACTAGTACCTCCGTTTTCTCTGGATTCAATTTGAGTCGGTTTTCCCTCATCCAGCCCATTACTGACTCCAGACAGGCGACGAGAGGAGAGACACCATCCCCAGTCACTGCATCAGTCGGAGACATAGAGAAAATGATTTGGGTGTCATCAGCGTACTGATAACCCCGCGCCCCATGTCTCCGGATGATCTCTCCCAGCGGTTTCATGTAAATGTTAAATAGCATGGGAGACAGAATGGCTCCTTGAGGGACCCCAGTTTTAAGGGGCCTCTCGTCGGAGCACACGTCTCCCAGCTGCACCATCTGGGACCTCCCAGAGAGGTAGGACCGGAACCACTGGAGCGCAGTGCCCCCGATTCCCACCTCTGCCAGGCGTCCCAGAAGAATACCATGGTCTATGGTATCGAAAGCCGCTGAGATGTCCAAGAGCACCAACAGGGACACGCTTCCCCTGTCGATGCTCAGACGGAGATCATCGACCAAGGCGACCATGGCCGTCTCAACCCCGTAACCCGCCCGGAAGCCAGTTTGAAATGGGTCCAGATAATCCGTTTCATCCAAGACCGCCTGAAGCTGGATCGCAACCGCCCTCTCGATCACCTTTCCCAAAAATGGCAGCAGCGAAACAGGCCGATAATTATTATGTACCAGGGGGTCGAGAGAGGGCTTTTTTAGGATCGGATTTACTATGGCCAATTTAAGATCCGATGGAAATAGCCCATCCCTCAAAGATGTATTAATTATCCGGCGTAACAATAATGCTACCGCCGGTCCCCCCTGGGCCACTAACCACGAGGGACAGGGATCAAAAGAGCAGGTCGTTTTCCGAACACTTCCGAGGATCTTGTCCACATCCTCGGTACTCACCAACTCAAATTGATCCAGTTTAACATAGTCCACGGAGGCTCTGGACACTTCTACCCTAGGTTCTGCTATAATGTCAGCGTTCAGACCTTCGCTTATACGAGAAGTATTATCCGCGAAAAAGTCGTTAAATAAGTCGCAGCAGGCCTTAGAAGGTTCAAGGATCTGGTTCAGGGCGGGAGGGAGCTGAGTTAGCTCCCTGACCACCCTGAACAACTCTGCCGGACGCGACTCAGCGGACGCAATACGAGCACCATAGAACGAATTCTTTGTTGCTCGTATTGCCTCTCCGTAGTCCTTTAATAGTTGGTCTAGGAGAGTCTTGTCGTCTAAGCGAAGGTGTTTCCGCCAACGGTACTCTAGCCGTCGCAGAACCCGCTTCCTCGCCCGGAGATCTTCCGTATACCAGGGCTTACGTTTGGAAGCGGGCCTGAGAGGGCGCTTGGGAGCGATCCTGTGTATAGCCCTAGAAAGACCGGTATTCCAAATACCGGTGAGGGCATCAACAGAGTCACCGTCAGTTCCAACCGTGAGCCCCTCTAAGGCTTCTTGGAACCTCTCAGGTTCCATCAGCCTTCGAGGGTGGACCATCCTAACAGGTCCACCACCCCCGGGGGGGATCTGGGTAGAAGCCTTGATTTTCACCTCTACCAGGAAATGATCCGTCCATGACAGGGGGGAAACATTTGCTATTTCCGCCCACGGATTTTCCGCATCCGAACAGAAGACCAAATCGAGAGTATTACCCGCACAATGCGTAGGACCCTGTATCAGCTGGGACAGGCCCATGGCCGCCATGGTCTCCATGAATTCCCGAGCTGCACCGGATGGAACATAGCTGGCCGTGAGGGAGATGTTGAAGTCGCCCAGGACAAGAAGCCTGGGCGTCTCCAACATCAGCTCAGCGACCAGCTGTGTCAGCTCGTTAAGGGAGTCCGCTAATGCACGGGGTGGCCGATACACTAACAGAATCCCTAGACTGTCCCTAGCCTTTAGGGTCAGGTAAATACACTCGGTATAGGAGGTCTGTCAGATGTGGTTCCTAGTGAGGGACACGGTGTTCCTATGTACCAAGGCCACACACCCCCCGCCCACCTAACCTGCGCTGGTCCTTCACCGAGTACCCAGCAGGCAGGGCCTGAGCCCACACGGCATCCCCTTCAGGCCCCAGCCAGGTCTCGGTAATGCAAGCCAGGTCGCACTTAGAGTCCTCCAGCAGATCCTGGAGGATGTGGGTCTTGTTATTAAGTGACCTGGCATTGCATAGGAGCAGCGACAGGGTTTGTGGCACGGTTCGAGAGACCCTCAGGTCCTTCAGGTTGGGAGGGGGACAGGAAGGCGAGATAGATATGATGCATCGATCACGCCTTCCCCTGGAACGGAAGTCCCTTCTCCCACCACCATACCTCCCCCTGCCCCACACAACCTCAATTGGAGCTCCGTCCACCAAGATGTTATCCCCGGCCCAGGCATCCCCCGCATCCCTATCCTCCCCCCACCCCTCTATGGCTACTAGAGGAGCAGAGGTTAGCCACTACAGGCATCCTCTGCTCCCAGGCTAAACCGAAGCCTCCCGCACCAATAAAACCTGCGCAACTGCGCAGTTCAGCAGCAGCGGTGCTCCCCAGTCCGTGGGCGGCACTCCCGGGGCGGTGCGCAGATGCGCACCTCCGACACCCCGGGAGGAGGCCGCCCGGCAGAAGGCGCAGTCCTGGCAGCGGCAGCGACGGAGGTGGTCCGGCGTGGAGGCAGGAGGGGGCGTGTCAGGGAGGGGACGGTTGCCCGGCTTTATACCCGCCGCTCTCACCTGGCGGGCTCCTCCCTAGCTTCCCCCCAGATGGTCCTTAAAGGCCCCACGCACTAAACTGGCCGCAAAACGCCAAAGCCAGAAAGTGCCTAAAGAGTCACCTGGAGTCCCGCTGCGGTGCTCCCCAGTCCGTGGGCGGCACTCCCGGGGCGGTGCGCAGATCTGTCCTATGGAATCCTGGGTCTTATTTAGAATTCTCTGTTTGTGCCCCTCTAAACTACAAATTCTAGGATTCATAGAATTATTAAATCAAAGAATCTTAGAGCTGGAAGGGACCACAAAGGCCGTTTAGCCCAACTCTCTGCCATGCCAGACTATACAACTAAAGCACTCCTGAAAGCAATAACAGCTTCATTTGTATACCACCTAAGCAGTCTCTAAGCGGTTTACAACTGTAAGCTAATTGGCCCCAACAAGCTGGATATTCATTTTAGTGACCTCAGAAGGAATCAAGCCTGAGCCCTTGGCTGGTATTGAACTTGCAACCTTATGATTTTGGAGTGAGTTGTTGAAGTACTGGCATTTAACCACTGCACCACCACCTGGCCTCAGTTTAAAGTATCTCCAAGGCAATCTATTATACTACCAAACAGCTCTTTCAGTGAAAAATGTTCTTCCTAATGTTTAGGTGGAATCTCTTTTTTTGTGATTTGAACATCTCTGAAGAAGCAACTAACTCTCATTTCAGTACTTTTGAAGTTGAGTCGGAAGTACCTCATACTTGGTAGCAAATACTGGAGTAAACATTTTTTCTGTTTGCCAACACAGTGCTATGTAAAAAGACTCACTTCATATCCTTCATAATCATCTGTGGGAAATGAGGAATCCTAACACTTGTCAAAGGAAAGCAAAACAAAGAAGCTTTTCGTACTAACGCAGGAATTGCCCAAGTCTGAGGCCTTGACATTTATATGAGGAAATGTTCTGCTGTTAGGAATTCTCTGTTGACAATACTCTAATTTCAACATGTCCCTTGGATAGCAGTCAATCTTCCGATTCATATATATCACTATGGCAGGAACATATAAATATTACTTGTTTACCTGGCCCTTGAAGATCATAATTGACTGAACTTTTTGCTGCAGTTATTCTAAGTCCTCATATATGTGCTGTTTAACTTCAGTAAGACAATTTTAACCTTTCACAAAACTTGTCCAAACTGATACAATATAGAGGTGACAAAAAACTGATACTGTATGGTACTGATTCTTTGTTGGGTGATTTGAAAACAAGTGGAAAGATAGTAACAGCAAAAAAGGAGACCAGTAAATTCCTTCCCTGGCTGCACAGGCCCCTGAGCACTGTACACCACCCACCTACCACCTGGATTGCCATCTTGCTCTCTGTTTACTGCATTTTCACGCCAGAGAATTAACACTGGGAAGCTGCTGAAGCAGTTCAACAGCCAGGCTTGTTCCATGTGATGGCATTAATACACTTCTAAATCATCAAACAAACCAGGCAGTTAGAGGCCAGGGTGCCACATGACTGGGTGAGCTCCCATCACTAGCCCCAGCTTTTGCCAACCTAGCAATTCGAAAGCATGCAAATACAAGTAGATAAACAGGTACCACTCCGGTGGGAAGGAAAACCACGTTCTGTGCAATCATGCTGCACACATGATCACAGAGTTGTCTCTGAGAACACTGACTCTTCAGCTTAGTAACAGAGATGGTTGGACATGAACTTGACAGCCTTGTCAATGGGGGAATACCTTTACCTAAATCATCAAAGCAGATGGTAGTGGAAAATAACAATGGAGAGATGTGATTGGCTTGAACTATCACTAAGTCAATGTATTTACTGTTTTTATTTCAGTTCCTAGCCAGAGACCTTAGCTCTTCTATGCTTTAAGTTAAAGACTCCTTAAAAAAAAAGGATACAAACATGTTTAATGTCAATTTCTCAATATATCCTTGGGCACAGATATGGCTGTAGTGAGCCAGTCTGGTGTAGTGGTTTGAGTGTTGGAATAGAACTCTGGAAAAATGAGGATTCAAAGCCCCACTCAACCATGGAAATCCACAGGGTGGTCCTGGCTAGACTCTTAGATGAATGCAATGGCAAACCTCCAATGAATAAATATGGCTCAGAAAACCCTATGACAGTGTCACTATAAATCAGAATTTTGAAAGCCGACAACAACAACAAATGGGTATTCAAACTTTTCAAAAGGATTCCAGAAATTTTGGCATGCTTATGGTGAAAGAGGCTTTATATTTTAAAGGCTACGCTCAAATGGTAGTCCAAGCTACCTTCAATGCACAGTCTTCACTTGGTAGTTGGGACTAGTAATTCAATTAGGCTGAATTATGTTGAATGGCATGAGTAACCTATATAAGGTGGGTCTACTCTAATTTAGACTAGCTTATAAGAAGCACAATACATATGTTACAGCCATTTGCTAGAAAGCCCTTAATACATCATGCCACATCATACAGCTGATAGGGAATATGATAAAGATGGTCAAAGGAAATTAGAAGGCATCTGTCTGTTTACAGTGCCCATTTTGATGCTGGCATGTGAGGTCATGCAAGATTCAATAATGGCAACTAGACTGACTGGCTATTATCCAGAATCTATATTCCACACTTACCCTCTTATATGGAACACTTAAGGAAATTTACATTTTCATTATGCAATCAATAAAGAGAACTCTAATAGAAAATTGCAACAGTAACCAAACTAAAATGCCCAATGAAAGAAAGAAAGGAAAATCAAACAAATATCTGCCTGAGAAAAAGATCTTAATTGAGCAATGGTGGAAGACCATTAAAAGGGGAGAAGTGTAAGAAGACAAGAAAACGTGTTGTTGGATCAAACCAAAGGCATATCTAGTTGAGCATTATGTTCACACATTTGCGCATGGAAACCCACCAGCAGGACTTGAGTGCAACTCCACTGCCCCTCTCACGTTCTCCAGCAACCACCAAAATACTATCTTTGATACTGGAAGAGATATGTTACCTTCTTGACTAGTAGCCACTGTTGGCTATAACCCCCATGCATTTATCTACCCCCCTCCTTATAGCTATTCAAGTTAGCAGTCATTAACACATTTTGTGGTAATGAATTCCACAGTGTAACTATGTACCTAGGGATTCTTAAAAAAAATCAAGCTGTTCTATTTTGTATGCACTGATAGGAAGAAGACCGTTTCTGTCACAAAGTAAAAGGACACACAGAAAGTTAAAATATCCCACCAGAGCCATAGACCTTGTTCTGAGCAACCTAATACAGATGTGCCTCTCCGTGTTTTCTTTTTTTAAATCAGCTTTAAACACCAAGACTAATTCATCTGTCAGGCAGTTTGAAGCAAGTCCAGGCTGAGAGGCAAATCTAAGGCTGGTGCCCACTTCACACACTGACCCCATCTACCAAGTACTTGGTGCTGCCAGAGTTGACAGTGCCGATGATACATGAACACCATCTGTATACCCTACGTGGGATCCAGAGAACTACATGAATTCATCTGTTCTCCCAAGAAAGCTTTGGGCTTTTGTTTCTCAAATAGTAGCCCCTCACCCCTCCAGCCTATGTAGCAAAATAAAAGTACTTTCAAAAGCAGATGGTGATATGGAATAGCAGTCTGTTGCTCAAAGGGAAACAGAAGTCAGATATTCCACTGAGCATAGCCAAGCTCTTGGGTGCTTCTAAAGTAAATTTTGCATTCTAGTCCTTGAGTACAGGATGGAAGGTCTACTTAACACCTTTGTCCTAGCAACAGGGGGAGCTTCATGCATGAAACATCTGTTTCTCTTCTGTGCTTATCATGCATATGTTAACCCACATGTAACCATGGAAATTTCAGCTACAATTGAAAAGCAGATCTGGGAAAAGTTGCTCTAAATTTGCATTTCAGTTCCCAGTGGTCACCCTTGAAAGGTATCCTGTGTATTATAGTCCAAAAATTTATTTTCCCAAGTTCTGATTCTCCAGAAGCATGTCTACTTTTATATTCCATTCTCCTAGAGGCTAAAAGATTAAACTTTTGTCAGATATGATGATTGTATAAGTTTCAGATTCAGAGATAAAAGGAACAATGTATTTGTCAATACCAACAATAAACTGCCCAGAAATCCATGTATATATTGCTTGAATTAAAAATGGAAATAGCCAGGACAATCAGGTCCTAATGTGTTTTCAAATTTCTATTAATAACATTTGCTCTCTTGTAATTAGTTGAAATCAGGTTGGAGCAATATTTCTTTCACAAAGATACTGTGCCATCAGAAACAGTTAAGACCAAACTGCTAGAAGGGACCATAACTGTCAAATATTCTGATTTTCAAAAGAATGATAGATTGCATGATTAAAAATATGAGACTTAGCATGATTTTCCTTTATGATCATGGTCAAGTTATCAAGTTATTAATTGGTAAAGTTATTTGATTTGAAAGCCGTTTTCACAGTACAATCCCCTATTCTCTCCTGAGGTACAGTGTAATCCAGATGGTGCCAAGAAGGACACAGTTTGAACACCGAGGGTTGAAAAAGGTTCCCCTGCAGCAGTGGGTCCTCAGCAGAACTTTGAACCCATCTAACACAAACAACATCAGAACCAACAAATGTGTGGAGCATAGAAAAGATTGGGAACCACTGCCTTGGAGAATTAAATACATTTGAGGTTGCATAACCTCTTCTTTGGCTCAGTAAATGCTTATTTCTCACTGGCACTGGCCATTCCACATCTTTCTTTAATACTGTGGTCCTGTTAGAAATATGCTTCTCCTAGTACTTCAAATGGCACTCTTCTGTTCTTAATAAAACAAGATTCTACTTCCACTTGCTGCTTCTTAAGATGATTTTGTGCAATGGCCATGTATGTGTGAGTGTGTGTGAGAGTGAGAGTGAGTGAGAGAAAGAAGGAAGCAGGGAGAATTGTACTACCTTTCATGTTCAACAACTGAGTATGGGTGTGCACTGCTGCAAAAAGCTGCAAAAGAGAGTATGTAAGTGTACAAATTCTCCAGGCTTGGGATATGAGTGCAAGCTGCATGCTAGTCAAGAACAATGATGTTTTACCAGAACTCCCTAAGCCTTTAAGGTCAGTGGTTTAACATGGATTCAATGCTGGTCTGGACTTGCACATTCTAATGCATAGCACCCTGTCTATTCCCATCTACTTCCACCACTAGTTCAGTAGCTCAATACACTGGCAGAAAACAGTGGTGACTAGCAGTTCCATATCAGTGGGCTAAGGAATCTGCAACAAGTTTTAGGAGTTACCCAAGGTGCTGAACCTTACCTTCAAACAACTGAAGGAAAATCTTCTTTCAGTTTTGGATGAAAACAGAAGGATTCAAGTTTCTACATCACTGACACTGAAGCCACTAGACTCCACTGAGGGCAAAACAGATTAGCAAGATTAGCCAACCATGAGATGTATGGAGAAAGCTCCTACCTACAACAATCCTGTACCAAAGTGATTTTAAAGTTTTCAGCCTTCAAGAAACAAACCAAAACTCATAGTCAGGCACACTGTTAGGACCAACTGGAGAACTTGGAAAGTTTCTGCACCTCTGAAATTGTTGTTGTCAACTGCCCTCAAGTCAACTTTGACTCATGCCAGTCTCATGGATGAGACATCTCCAAGACTCCATGTGCTCTGCCTCTCTGCTCTGGTCCTGCAGGTTCAGGTCTGTGTTGTCTTTGATTGAGTCTAACCATCTGGCATGTGGTTTTCCTCTCTTTCTACTACTTTCCACCTTTTCTAGCATCATTGTCTTTTCTAATGATTCGTTTTTCCTCATGATGTGGCCAAAGTACAACAGTATCGATTTATTCAACTTGGCTTCCAGAGTTCGAGCTTGATTTGTTCTGGAACCCATTCATTTGTCTTCTTGGCCATCCACAGTATCCTCAGCATTCTCTTCCAGCACCACATGTCAAATGAGTTGATTTTCTTCCTATCCACTTTGGCTTGGACAGTCTCCACTTTAGGGTTCAGACATATGTCTTTACATTTTGTATCTTGTCCAGTTCTTTCATAGCTGCCTACCTCGTTCCTAATTTTCTTCTGACTTCTTGACTCCACTCTGTCTCCACTTTGATCAGTATTTGAACCAAGGTATAGGAACTTTAATGAAATTGAGATTAACTATTTCAATTTTCACATAGCCTAGGATATATTCTTGTAAATCTTCTGTGGTCATTATTTTGTTTTGTTTTGCTGTGTTTATGTTCAGCATTAAGCCTACCTTGGCACTCTCCTCCTTAGTTTTCTTCAATAATTGCTCCAAATTGCTTTGAAATCTGAAAAATTGTAGTTGGTCCTAACACAGGGATTGCTTACCTGTGAGATTTGGTTTTGTTTTATTCTCATCAACCAACATGAGTTTGTTCTTATATTTTCTTCACCAAGCCATCTGTTGAGGGATCCCTGAATACTTGTGACAGAAATTGTGATTTTGTCAATTATAATCCAGGGTATATGAGCAGATCTTGTAGGATACCTACTGAGCTTTTGAGTCTTCACTGTTATTATGTATATAGTGATTGACCTAGGAATACATACATCCTTTTTCTTCAGCTATGCATTGCAGAGAGAGATTGCTAGGGTTATGCAACCCCTGTTTCAGTAATAAGTATTTTAATCATTGCTGATCTGCTCCTTTTGCATTTGCCTGGCATTTAAGAATTCCTTTAGTATCTGCTCTTAACTTATTATTCTGTTCCTCATCATTACTGGCTTTGTGCTGCTTTTTTCTGTTTTATTATTACTGTTTTGGTATTGTTTTTCAAATGGCATTTTGCTTTATTTTAATTGCCCTGAAACTCTGTAAAAAGGAAGGCTTTAAAAGCCACTTCATACCAGGCAATTATAGTACTATGATTCCACTTTTATTCCCATGACTGCATCCTGTGGAATCTTGGGTTTTGCAGTTTGGTGAGGCACCAGAGGAGTTCTCTGGCTGAGAATTCCAAACATGTTGTTGTTGGTTGCCCTAAAGTCAACTGCAACTTATGGTGATCTTATTGTAGAGTTTTATTGGCAACTGTTACTCCAAGGAGGTTTGCTATTGCTTTCAACTGTGGCTGACAGAGACTGACTTGCTCAAGGGCATGCAGTGGGATTCCATGGCTAACTTAAACTGCTACACTATATGCTGGCCATCCAGAATGCTAAATACCCCACCCTAAACTGCAAATCCCAAGATTCCATAGGATGATAGCATGGGACCATAGTGCTACATCTGGGTTGTGTGAAAGAGTCCTAGGTTTTTGAATCAGTCACTAAATCACATATTGAATTCCATTTTGAGAAAAAAAGAAGGATAGAAATCCAACAAATAAATGAATAAATAAAATAACTACTGATAAGCCAGTTCCCTGGCAGAGGATTTGAAAATATTGATTCTGTCAACACAGACCATATGAAATTAGCATGCCACAAGGAGAAAACTGCACCATACAAAGTGTCTCCCTGTCAGAAATAACTATCTACTGTAATGGTTTATTTTTGTTAAAAAATGCTACCGAACAGCTCCAGAAAATGAGCTAAATCCCACATTACAGAGGAAGTCTAAAAGTGCCTAGCATTTTGATGGAGAATGTTCCTTCTCTCCATGACAACAAGAATTAACTAGTATTTTATTTTTATGGGAAATCCTATGCTTAGTCAATTCAAGACACACTGCACTTTCTGTTTTGAGTGTGTTGCATTAATGGCTCATAGTAACTGTATTTAGCTAGGATCTTCAGGTTCTCTCCTGTCGCCTCTTTCCCATCATTTCTGGATTATATCCTAGCTACTCTTTTTCTGGCACTCTGCCCCATTGAACTTGGGTCCAACTAGTATGTGTAATTATATGTAATTCACAGGGAAATCAATGGGACACCTATCTGGGTAAATAAATATGGATAGAAGTTCACTCCAAATAGTAGTAGTAAATTCAGGCAACTGATTTACTTCTATTACCATCCATGCAGAATTTCAGGCTGCTGTGGTTTACTAAAAGAAGCCTTCAAAAGATTCCTGCTTTATTTATCTTTCCATAGTGTGTGAACAGATACAAAAATGGAGTGCATGTCAGCACATGATTTGCAAAGAACAAATGTACTGAGAGCAAGTAGGGATTAGCAGTCAAATGCATGTGCCATTGGCTGTTCCACACATACAAATTATCCTCCAGGATATTTATTCATCCAACTCTATAATTATTTTTTTAATTACTGAAAACACCCTAAACAAGCACACTAAACACATGCTAATGAATTTGAATGGCCCTAAAATGTCAATCCCCACATTTGCCCATTTGGTAGTTGATGGGTTTTGCTTAGATAATAAAACCAGCCAGCCCTATCACAACAGATAGTGGCAATCAAGAGGGAGGCTTCAAAATAAATAAGATTAAGTGGGAAATAACTTAACTTTCAAAATGAGGTTTGACTGCTTTGTTTTAAGAACATAATTGTCCTCCATCCATCATCAAACAATTTAACCATAAGATAACTATCAGTAACACTACTAACTCTTGCTAGAATTTACAAAATAGCAGACATCCTCCCTTCCAAATTGCAAATACAGTGGGCCCTTCCTATCCAGAGGGGTTCAGTTCTGCCTCCCCATCCATGAATGGCAAAAAACATGGATGGTTGCACCCTGTATTATTCATTGGTAGTAATATGTATGCACATGCACTCACCGTTGAATAATATGGGGTTTTGCAATCTGTGGGCAGTCAAAACTGTGGATCACAGACAGTAGGGTACATGGATAGGAAGGGGACATGGAACGGAGATTAATTTTTTTTAATAATGTCCTGGGACCTTTTGCAATTAAATACTGCTTTCTAAAAAAAAAAAAAAAGCTTATAGGAGACATCTAGATTATTATTATTTTACAAAGTATTTTTGTATCACCTCCCAGCCCAAAAACAATTGAAAGAATACAGAGATTTAAAAAAAAATGATTAAAAACACATTAAAATGATATTTAAAAACTCCTGCAAACAATCCAATTTTAAAATGGTTAAAACAGCAGTTTCAGACACTGAATTCCATGTGGAATAGCACTGTTTTGACTGAGCTTAAAAGAGATAGGGCCAGCCAAATTTCCTTGGGTAAGGAGTTTCACAGTTGAGGTGCTACTATAGGAGGGAAAAAAAACCTGTTAGGTGCACCAACCAACCAAACTTCACAAGGCATTGAGACACACAAGGCCTCTTCTGAAGATCTCTAATTTCTGGCAGGCTCATATGGGAGGAAGCAGTCTTTCAGATATCTTGGACCCAAGTCATTTAGGGTTTGTAGGTCAACATCAGCACCTTGAATTGAGCTCAACCAAATTGGAAGCCAGTACAGTTCTTGCAAGACCAATGCTATATGGTCTCTGAAATATACACCTGACACCAGTCTGGCTGCTATATTTTGCGCTAGCTGCAGCTTCTGAACACTTTTTAAGGCACCTCCACATAGAACCCATTGCTTTTCAGTAGTCACTTCCTATCCACAGAGGCTCCATTATGGGACCTCCTGACCCCTCTGCGAATAGCAAAAAAATGTGGGACCTTAAGTCCCGTTCTTTTCAATGGGAATGCATTCATGCCTGCACCTACAGCCATGTGTACGCATGCCCACTGAAAAAGCCAGGGCTTGCCATCTGCAGAAGCTCAGATCCACGGATGGCAAAGTCCTTAGTTGGTGTGGGCGTGCTGTAATCTACTTGGGAAGTAACTAAGACACGAACTACTGTGGCCACATCTATCTTCCCTAGGAAACGGCACACCTGCCAAAGTTGGGCAAAGGCACTCCTGCATAAGCCTGGCTTTCCAGGAGGAATACTGGATGCCAGAGCACTCCTAAGCTATAGACCTGATCTTTCAGAGGGAATGTAGCCCCTTGCAGAATAGGTTGTGATTCCAATCCCAGGTTGGTTTTCCTACTGACAATCAACACTTCTGTTTTGTCTGGATTAAGCCTCCATCTACTCATTCACATCCAGTCCTCCAGACAATATTAAGTACTACCACGGCCTCCCTGGCATCCGTTGAAAAAGAGAGACAGAGCTAGATATCATCAGCATATTAATTAAACCCATCCTCAAAATTCCAAATGACTTCTCCCAGTGGCTTCATGTATATGCTGAAAAATAAAAGGGACAGTATTGACACAATTAGAACACCACAGGCCAATGGGCAAAAGGCTGAATAACAGTCCCCCAACACCACCTTCTGGGAACGTTCAGCAAGAAAAGATTGCAAGCAATACCCTCAAACCTCATATCAGCCAAATGATCTAGAAGGATATCATGGTAAACGGTGTTAGGTGCTGCTGAAAGATCCAGAAAGACCAACAATATTACAGTTCAAGAAGCTATTGGTCAGGCCTCTTATCCTTTAGAGCATGGGTGTGCAACTACGGAAGGCCAGAGTGACACATTTAGCCCCCCCCTAGGAGAACTTAGAGGGCTGCACCTGCTCATACAATCAATCAATCAATCAATCAATTAAACAAACAGTAAAAAAATGCTCCCAAATGTCTCTAAGAGTATGAAGGCATTTTTGCCATATTTGGGGGTTCAAAAAAAGGCCTCTCCTGGGCTTAAATTGGCCCAAGGTGCAGCAAAATGTGGTGCAAATGCGCCCATGCCCCCAGTGGGCATTTTGGAGCATATCTGGGCATAGAGAGACAGATAGATGAGCATATCAGTGTGTGTGTGTGTGTGTGTGTGTGTGTGTGTGTGTGTACCTGATCCCTGGTGGTCCAGGGACAATCCAAATTTGGTGAAAATACCCATCATGTTGCCCAGAGTGTATTTAGAGCCCTGGGGCAGCCCACAGACCACATTTTGCCCAGCCCTGCTTTACAGCAGTGGTTCTCAATTTTGGGTCTTTACCAGAAATGCAAGCCAGTTTGGCCAATGATCAAAGTTTCTGCAAGCAGAAGTCCAAAATACCTGAAAAGGCATAATTTTAAAACCACTGCTTTAGAAAGCCATTGCATAAGACAGGGGTAGGCAACCTGCGGCCCACGGGCCGGATGCGGCCCGGTGAGGCCTTGGGACTGGCCCCAGCCCAGTCCTGCCGCCGATTGCCGCCGGGGCCTTTGGGGGGCAATTGTCTATAGAAGCCTCAGAAACATGCATTTATATTAACATTTTTTAAAAAATCAGCAAATTTTTTCGCGTGTCCTCCATTTTTTAAAAAAAAAGTGTCTTCCATTTGAAAATTTTGCCCTACATTTGTCCTGGTTTATTTATATATTTAATTTTTTAAAAAATTATTTAATTATTTATTTTTTGGCTTCGGCCCCCCCAGTTGTCTGAGGGACAGCAACCCGGCTCCCGGCTCAAAAAGATTGCCTACCCCTGGCATAAGAGAACCAATAGCAATTAACTGCCAAATGACATCATAAAGAACATTATGGGAATGCATCTGGATCAGACTAAATTTCTATCTAATCCCTAATTCTGTCCCTTTGATGGCCAAACAGAAACCTATGGAGGCCCACAAGCAGTGCATAAACACAATAACATTCCCTTTCATGCAAATGGTCTAGAGAAGTACACTGCTTTAGACGGAGGTAGTGGACAGAGATCTGTTGCTTAACTCAAGCTAGGACAGATCCACTGAGTGGTGGTTCAACATTTAAGTAAATCCAAATGATTCAATTGGCCTACTCCAGTCAGAGGTTAACAGCTGGGTTCACCCAGACTACACAGAAATGTTTGTAACAACTAATCATGCAGAGCTAATGGATCCATGTTAATTAATCCACTAACAAAGATTTGTTAGTCATGGCAAATAAGTCACGGATGATTTCTTTCCTTGACTAGTACTTCCTGATTATTTACTATCACTACAGTTTAATAACAGGCTCTACTGACATATTAGCAGAATTTCATTAGAAATTGCTGACCCTTGAAGAAGTCTTAAAAGAAATTATTTGTTCCACAATTAGGAATATTTACACACACACAAACTTATTTTAGTAATAAATAACTGTAGATTAACTGAAAGACACCATGTACTGGAAGTATATAATCATTAGGCATGAGTGCTGTTGAGGAATTTGCCACAACCTTTTCATACCCCCAAAATGTATATAAATACATCCATACCAAAAAAAGTATATAAAGTGATTTATACATTTATCTGATTTGTAACTGTATGCACACATATACATTTATATAAATTATTTATACAAAACTCAATAGAGCTTTAGACAGAGTTTCTTTTTCCACTGATAGGAAAGGAGTTTGCCCCTAGCTGGAGAAGTTGTTTGAACCTTTCACTCCTAATTTATGGATTTCCAACTTTCCATTTTAAACCAATTGGCAAAAGAAAAACCTGGTTTATTTCAGGCTTGTCTTTAGATTTAGGACCAGGTTTTGGTGCCTTCTGACATTCTTTCCATTAAAAGTCATGTCTTGCTTTTGTGGTAAATCTAAGAAAGGCAGTGTGTGGAAGAAGAAACTTTGCTGATATAAAGTTAGAAAACTTTTTCTTCATCTGCAAATCATATGGATGGTTTCAAGGAGATACTATGTCATCATCATCATCACAAAGGAAAGATAAACTCAAAAGTAGTTTCACTGTATTTTCAGTACACTTTTTTGGGGGTGGGAGGAATGAAAAGAACTAGTTTGACTGCAATGGAGAGGGAGAACCTTTGGCCAGCCAGAGGTTTTTGTTTCCCACCCACCTTGGCTAGCCAGGCATAATAAGTGATTATGGGTTGTTAAAAACTTAAGAGAGACCCAGTATGATGTTGTAGTATGAGTGCTGCACTAAGGGAGGCCAGGTTCAAATCCCCACTCAGGCATAGAAGCCCACAGGGTGACTTTGGACAAGTTACATTTTCTCTCAGCTATAGAGAAAGGCAATGGGAAACCCACTGAGAATAAATCTTGCCAAGATAGGGTAGGGTTGACATAATTTGGAGTCAAGTTTGAAGGCACATAACTACAATAAAGTTTAAAACTTTGGAGAGCCAAATGTTCCTTCTATAAGATTTCCTGTGCAAGTGTATTTATGTCTTTGTATAAAGATCACATTCTTAAGCTCTTATTTTGTGCCATTTAAGTGATGTACATAACAACTCAAAGTGCCAGAGCACATCCAAAAAGAGACAGAAAGTTCCATCAGTTCATTCATCCAGTCACCAAATACTCCCAAGCCCATCGTGTAACACATGCAAGCACTGTAAATTGTGCATTGACTGAGCAGTACACCAAGAGAAAGAATAATGTGGAGGAAGAATATCCTTCTTTGTGCAAATGAGATCCTCTGTAGACATGGTCTCAAGTTAATCTATCCACTGGGACAAGTACTTTAAAAGTATTATATAGTCAATTACCTATAATAAATCGGGATTGTACAAATTGGCAACA
>NC_056522.1:288092260-288092682 GCF_019175285.1 Sceloporus undulatus | reverse complement strand
CATCATCATCATCATCATCATCATCATCATCATCATCATCATCATCATCATCTTCCCTTTAAAATGTAAATATAGAAATCTTTCCACTGTGGCCATGTAAAAAAAATAGGGCAATACAGTGGGCCCACCACATCAGTGTGCAAGCAATCCACAGATTGGAGCGCCCACTGCTCAACACACCCTGTATTATTCAACATGCACATGGATGTGCTGATATGGATTTACACATTGTTGCTGCCGAAAGAATAATGTGAGATGTGACTGTCCACATTCTTCCCCATCTATACCCCCTAAAAAAAAACCTAACCTCCAAAACTGATGCCCTGCAGATGGGAAGGGTGCACTGTATATAAGTGACTAGCCAGGATGACAGAAATCAATGCATGCAGCAGGAGGGGGAGTTTCCTATAGAACTGACATGA
>NC_056522.1:288006544-288092250 GCF_019175285.1 Sceloporus undulatus | reverse complement strand
AATAATAATAATAATAATAATAATAATAATAATAATAATAATAATAATAATAATAAGCTATCCTTGATAAGGTCTAATTCTTGAGACTAGGACCTGTTTGATTTCCCATCCATATGGCCTTGTTATTTACACATTGTCTGATGAGATGAGAGCCTGTCACCCAGAGCAGTAGCACCCACTTGGATGTATAAACTCACAGCTAGAATTAAAGAATAATAGAAGAGACTACAAGGGACATCCAGTCCAGCCCCCTGCCATGCAGAGTTGGCCTTTAGATCCAATGGATTCCAGAAGCTGTGCCACTACTAAATCGTGTCTTGCACCATTTCTGGATTCTCTCACACTACACTGTTGTAGCACTGATTCCATTTTCTCTGTCATCTGCAGATGCAGCAGGGTATTTGGAACTGCCTGCCAGAGAGCTTTAGGAAGCTTCCGGGGGCTTTTTCACACTACACAGTTATAGTTCTATGATTCCACATTTAACAACCATGCTTGCTAGGGTTGTTTGATCCTGTCCTCAGGGGTATTAGGTACTCCTCCTAATTTGGTATCATCTGCAGATTTTATAAGTATGCCCCCAATTCTGTCATCCAAGTCATTGTCTGTAACAGTTGTGTAGAAGATGGAATTTCAGCAGGTGTTGCTTCTCATGCAACCAATACCTGCTGAACTTCTCTTTTCTACCCAACTGTTATAGGAGCCCTGCCTCTTGTTTCACCTGATGGCTTCATCTTATAGAAATCTGCAATTTGTAGTTTGCTGAGGCAATAGAGCTCACTGTCTGGGAATTCTACATACACGTCCCTAAATTTCAAATCCCCAGATTCCTTAGGAAGTTTCATGGCATTTAAAGTAGGATATAGCACTACAATTGTGGGGTAGGAAATTACACTCACAGTTATAAGTTAGGCTTTCAGATGCGTGTATCTTTCTATGGTTGTTGTGGAGGAAGGAATTCGCTACCTTCCTTTGTGCAATGACCTTCATCCCAAGACTCACCTTCCTCCTGGATACCTCATCCACAGCTATTTAATGGCTGGAGGAAAGTGAGAGGCACTGAAGATATTTCAAGCTATGTCCCTATAGCAAGAAGGAGAACAAGCAAGGCATCCTCTGGGACCTCCCAATGATTCTCTGGAAGTCCTCAAAGATGACGCTGTGCATCTGACTATAAGGATATAGCTGGATCATTCTGAGATGGCTCCTGCTCTCTATTGGCCTCCAAATGGCCATGGATGGGGACTTCTGCAGGAGGAAAATGAGTCCTGCTAGAGGGGAGAGGGGTGGAACTTTATTCTGTGTCTCCTGATGCACAATCTTGGTCATGTCTTTGCATGAAAGACGGCATGGGAATTGCTTTCCTCAAACTAGTATCTGTTTTATTTTGTTTTTAAATTGTCAAGAGCTCTAGGCATATTGACAACGGATTGGAAGGACCATGAAAAGTGCTTATATACACAGATATTTTTTTTAACGCTAAGACTTAAAAGTAAGAGAAACTTTACACTTGGGTAGTTTTCAAAGCAGCAATATCAAGGCAGAGAGGCATCTCTCTAAAAAGATGAGGCGTAAACAAGAAAAAATGTCAGAAAAACACCAGGACTCTCTGGTTAAAAATCCTACGAGGGAAAAGTGGACAATCTAAAGTCTACCTATCAGAAACCAGAGTTTGTAAAAATCCTCAGACTTCCAGACTCATAGTGTACTGCCTATTTTATTTGACACCCGCATCCCTTTCCCTCTTAATAGACTGAAAGAGGTCAGCAGCCTTTCATGACTTACCTACAGCCACACAATAGGATGAGTGCTACCCCTAGGAGACCACCACATTCTCTAACCATTGGAAGGCACTGCTTCCCCATAGGTATCATCTGTAGAGTTTGCAGAGTTTTCTCTGGCAATACTTGGGCTTCTTCTAACCCAGAAAGAGGCAAGGCTGCTGATTAAAAACCTTAGGGTATTAATTTTTCCCCCTTCTTCTTCTTAATACATATGCTAGCTCACTCCCATCTGTGTTGTTAATTAGTTCCTGGCTGTAGGTTAAATGTAGGGCATGTTGTCACGAGCCTTAAGGTGGGGTGGCCAGACCTCCTGCTATTGCCATATGGCTTATTTTTAACTCTTCCCTTCCCATCCCAGCTTCTGATTTATAGGCACGCAAACAACAAAATAACAAAGTAAAGAACAAGGGGGTGGGCGGGGGTGGAGGGAGTATGTTTGTTCAAGTTCATGTGCAATGCTAAGTGGAAACATACTCTTTGTGAAAGCAGATTCCCCCCCCCCCCCATCCCATAGTATTGATTTAAGACCACAGCTTCCCTCCCTCTCTCCTTGCCTCTCCCCTATTTACATCACACAGAGTAAAATCATTATTAAAGGCAGGAAATAAGTATCTGCACAGGGAGAAACTACAGCACAAATAGGTGTTTCCAGGGATCCTGAAGCATGCTTTTATGACAGCTGCATTGGCAGCTTGACAAGAGCTTCAGGGTCACCCTCAATTAGCTTGTAATGGAGAACTAGGCTATCCTCATAGGTGATACAGAACCAGGAGTGAGAGCTGAATGTATAGTGTTAAAAGAAAGAACCCCAAAGGGTTGGTTTTTTTCAGGCATGGGGGACTTGAAGCATATATTGGCTTTGGTGGCCCCAGAGTACTCAAGCTTATGATAACGCAAAGACAGGCTTGTGGTATTCCACGTCCTGCAATTCTGGGCATCCTAACCAGCCTACTATGCAAATGATCTGCTAACGATGCCAATCATATGGTAGCTACTACAGGAATACCCCCTCCTTTTCCCACACACATATTTCTCTTTCAAAGGTTGCATTATAGGAAGGAAACAGATGGCTAGGGTTTCTTAAATATTTTTGCATGTAACATAGCTGAACCCTCAGAGGCTAAATAAAACCTTAGGCAATTATATACTGTAAGAAATCATAGGTTTCAATCCTAGGCGTCCCTACCAAGAAATCAGTCCCAATAAATTCAGTGACATTTAATTCAGGGTAGATATGTAACCTTGGGCAAATCACACTCTCTCAGCCTCACGGGAAGGCAATGGCAAACCTCTGAACAAATCTTGCCAAGAAAACCCATGATAGGTTTGCCTTAGGGTCGCCATAAGTCAGAAATTACTTGAAAGCACACAACAATAATAACAAAAGATATGCCTAAGATTGCACTGGCTGTCTATATGCCTGTGCACTCCTGAGAGTAAGCCCCATTGAAGTGAAAAAATCAGACTAAGACTTGGAAGAGTAGCTATGAAGGAACTAGACAAGAGCCCTAAGTGAAAAGATATATCATTGAATGTCAAAGTCAAGATTGTCCATGCCAATGTATTTCCAACTTGTACATATGGTTGTATAAGCTGGACAGTGAAGAAAGGTGATGGGGTGGGGGAACTCATTTGAAATTGGTGATGGAGGAGAGTTCTATGGATACACTGAACTGCCAAAAAGGCAAATGAATAAGTCCTAGAGCAAATCAACTCTCCCTAGAAGCCAAGATGACTAAACTGAGAATGTCATGCTATCATTAGAAAAGACAACTCACTAAAAAAAACAAAAACCCAAAGATGCTTGGCAAGGACCCCATTACAGACACAATAAAAAAGCAAGAACCGTGAGTTAGAAAGACTCAAGAAGGGCTGTTGATGATAAAATGACTTGGGGGCCTCTCATTCATAGGGATGCCATAGGTCAAAGATGACTTGACAGCAGTTAACTAAAGGATGACTAAAGAACATTCAACTGAGCTACGTTTTAAAAGGGACATGTATATAAAAAGGGGGGAAATCATCAAAGAGGAATTCAAACAAATAGTTAGCATGTGTAAGGGGAAAGTAAAAAAAAAAAAGATAAAGCACAGAATGAGCTCAGGTTTGCTAGAGAGGTTTAGAAGAATAAAAAGGGCTTTTGTGGGGAGTATGTCCATAGCAAAAGGAAGAAGGAAATGGTAGTGTCATTTTGTGGAGAAGATGGCGAAGTGCTAACAGGGGACAGAGAAAAGGTAAAACTACTCTTTTTTGGGGGAAAAAGAGGATCCCAACATCTAGGAAAGATTCTAGAGCAGATCATTAAACAGAGAGTCTGTGAACATCTAGAAGGCAATGCTATAATCACAAAAAGTCAACATGGGTTTCAGAGAAACAAGTCATGCCAGACAAACCTGATCTCTTTCTTTGATAAAATTACCAGCTTGGTAGATGAAGGGAATGCTGTGGATATAGTATATCTTGATTTCAGTAAGGCCTTTGACAGGGTTCCCCATGACATTCTCACAAACAAGCTTGTAAAATGTGGGCTGGACAAGGCAACTGTTAAGTGGATTTGTAACTGGTTGACCGGCCGAACCCAAAGGGTGCTCAACAATGGCTCCTTTTCATCCTGGAGAGAAGTGACCAGTGGGGTCCCACAGGGCTCTGTCCTGGGCCCAGTGCTATTCAACATCTTTATCAATGACCTGGATGACAGAATTGGGAGCATACTTATCAAATTTGCAGATGACACCAAATTAGGGGGAATAGCTAATACCCCAGAGGACAGGATCAAGATTCAAAATGACCTGAATAGACTAGAAAGCTGGGCCAAAGCTAACAAAATGAAATTCAACACGGAGAAATGTAAGGTATTGCACTTAGGGCGGAAAAATAAAATGCACAGATATAGGATGGGTGACACCTGGCTGAATGAAAATACATGTGAAAGGGATCTAGGAGTCCAAGTAGACCACAAGTTGAACATGAGTGAACAGTGTGATGCGGCAGCTAAAAAGGCCAATTCTATTTTAGGCTGCATCAATAGAAGTATAGTGTCTAGATCAAGAGAAGTAATAGTGCCACTGTATTCTGCTCTGGTCAGGCCCCACCTAGAATATTGTGTCCAGTTCTGGGCACCACAATTCAGAAAGGACATTGAGAAACTGGAGCGTGTCCAAAGGAGGGCGACAAAAATGGTGAAGGGTCTGGAAACCATGCCCTATGAGGAACGACTTAGGGAGCTGGGGATGTTTAGCCTGGAGAAAAGAAGGTTAAGAGGTGATATGATAGCCCTGTTTAAATACTTGAAAGGATGTCATATTGAGGAGGGAGCAAGCTTGTTTTCTGCTGCTCCAGAGAACAGGACCCGGAACAATGGATGCAAGCTACAGGAAAAGAGATTCCACCTGAACATTAGGAGGAACTCCTGACAGTAAGGGCTGTTCAACAGTGGAATGCACTCCCTCGGAGGGTGATAGAGTCTCCTTCATTGGAGGTCTTTAAACAGAGGCTGGATGGCCATCTGTCAGGGATGCGTTGATTGTGATTTCCTGCATGGCAGGGGGGTTGGACTGGATGGCCCTAGTGGTCTCTTCCAACTCTACGATTCTATGATTCTATGATTCTACTCAATACCTACTTTGCCTCAGTCTTCTCACAAAAGGAAAAGGGTGTTCAACTAGATGATGCAGTTGGGGAAATACAGCACAGAATAAGTAAAGTAGTAGTACAGGAATACCTGGTTAATCTAACCGAATTCCAGTCTGTAGGTTCAGATGGACTATATCCAAGGACAGTAGTCTCAGAGCCACTGGGAATAATCTTTGAGAATTCCTGGAGAACAGGAGACATCCTAGTGGACTGGGGAAGGGCAAATTCTATCTCCATCTTCAAAAAGGGGAAAAAAGAGGACCTAAACAATACCATCCCTTTAGCCTGACATCAATACCAGGAAAGATTCTAGAGCAGCTCATTAAACAGTCTTTAAACATTTAGAAAGGAATGCCATAATTGCAAAAACCTGACATGGGTTTCTCAAAAACATGCCATGTCAAACTAATCTTATCTCATTTTTTGATAAAATTACCAGCTTGGCAGAAGGAAGGAATGCGGTGGGTGTAGTATATCTTGATTTCAGGAGGCCTTCAATAAGATTCCCCCAAGATATTCTTGCAAACAAACTAGTAAAATGTGGGCTAGACAATGCAAGTCTTAGGTGGGTTGGTAAGTGGCTGACTGGCTAAAGGGTGCTCAGCCATAGCTCCTCTTCATCCTGGACAGAAGTAACCACTGGGGTGCCATAGAGTTCTATCCAGGCCCAGTGCTATTCAACATCTTTATCAGTGACTTGGATAAAGGAATAGAGGACATGCTTATCAAATTTGCAGATGACACCAAATTAGGAGGAGTAGATAATACCCCATAGGACAGGATCAAAATTCAAAATGAGCTTAATAGAGTAGAAAACTAGGCCAAAATTAACAAAATAAATTTCAACACAGAGACATGTAAAGTACAGTGTGCCTGCTCCATACGCAGGTGCGCCATATGCGGCTTTCGGTTTACGCATAAGCTGCACTGCAATTATCAAATGGTGCACATGCCCATGGCACGAGCACGCTGCTCTGCCACAAATACAAGCCCTATTCTATTGAATGGGGCTTCAGCTTATGCGGTATTTGCCTTACATGGGATGGCTGGGTCCAGAACGGATCCCCGCGTAAGGCAAGGCTCCACTGTATTACTCCTCTTAGAGTGGAAAAAATGAAATGCACAAATATAGAATAGGGGGCACCTGGCTTGATAACAGTACATGTGAAAAGGATCTAGGAGTCTTAGTGGACTACAAGTTGAACATGAACCAACAGTGTGATACAATAGCTAGATCAAGGGAAGTAACAGTACCACTCTATTCTGCTTTGGCCACGCCTTACCTAGAATACCATGTACAATTCTGGGCACCACAATTCAAAAAAGATGTTGACAAGCTGCAGCATGTCCAGAGGAGGGTAACCCAAATGGTGAAGAGTCTGGAAACTATGTTCTATGAGGAGCGACTTATGGAGCTGGGTATGTTTAGCCTGGAGAAGAGAAGGTTAAGGGGTCACATGATAACCACGTTTAAATATTTGAAGGGATGTCATATTCAGGATAGGAACAAGCTTATTTTCTGCTGCTCCAGAAACTAGGACACGGAGCAATGGATGAAAACTACAGGAAAAGAGATTCTACCTCAATATTAGGAGGAACTTCCTGACAGTAAGAGCTGTTTGACAGCAGGACACATACCCTCAGAGAGTGGTGGAGTCTCCTTCTTTGTAGGTTTTCAAACAGAAGCTGGATAGCCATCTGTTGGGGATGCTTTGATTGTGTATGCCTGCATGACAGGAAGTTGAACTGGATGGCCCTTGAGGTCTCCTCCAACTCTATGATTCTATGATTCTAAGCTCATTGATCACAGTTGACCTTGCTTTTTAGCAGATATGTACAATCTGCCATTCTGTTGGTGACAAACACATAGGGTTACTTGGGATTACATGTACAAATTTCTTCTTGTGGGTGGTGCACAAGAAATTATTCACCACCACCACCCAGCAGCTGTCAGGCCATGGTGGGGGGGGGGCTGTTGTGGCCATTCACTGGCTGAAGGAAGGGAGGCAAGATGTGACTCAGACAGCCTGTCTTGTCTGCAACTCTAGCAAAGGGGAATAAACGCACTGTCGCTCTCCCAGTTGGAGAGGGATCTCATTTTTCTTGCTCTCATAGCCCAAATGGGCAGCTTCTTGGTTACTTGAATTGCCTCCCTCTCTGCCAGAAAATAGTGAAAATGAATGGGACAAGAGGTGTGGAGATGCATGTGTGGAACATTATGCTCCACATACATGGCGCAAAATCTTGGCCATAGGATTTCCATGTTAATCTAACCTTAATAAAGCATTCATTGCCAACAATGCAGTAACCTACACAAGCAGTTTCCCCTTTGTTTATGCATGGAAATCCTTGTGAGAGTGTGTTGTGTGCCTTCAAGCCAGTTCTAACTTATGACGACCCTAATGTGAATCTATGATGGGGTTTTCTTGGCAAGATGTGTTCAGAGGAGGTTTGCCATCCCTTTCCCCTGAGGATCAGATCATGTGACTTGCGCAAGGTCACCCAGGGGGTTTCATGGTGAAGATGGGAATTGAACCCTGTTCTCCAAAGTTGTAGTCCACCATTCAAACCAGTACATCACGCCATCTCATGGAAATTCTTACTGTATTCCTTTTTGCAAACAGTGCATTCCTTTCTTTTCCTCCCCCACCTTCTTTTTTTCTTTGGAGATTTTTAGGGGGCATTTCTGGCTCTGTGACTGCTCCTCTTAAAAGCATTTGTAAATCCAATCGTGATAACATTTGTAAGCAGTTAATAAGGGATAAAAATTGTTTGGGCTGGCATTCCCTGGTGAGAATTAAGCAAGTTGTTGTTTTAGTTCAGAATATATTATGTGCAAACATTTGAGCTAGTGAAGTGCAGCCAGATGAAACAAATGCATACAAAGATACCTAGCTGTCTGTGATGCCATTTGTACAGTGCATAAGATGAATGCCCACCATCTCCTTAAACTATATACTAGCTCTCTTTCAACAGCCCTCTTATTTGTACAAATGTTTCATAAAGCATTTGAAAATTTCAGGCAGTGTATATATGGCAGCCAGATTGGTTTCTGAAGCTTGTTTTTTGCTGATCTTATCTTTTCAACTTTCTTCCATCTGCACTGGCTCCTAGTTCATTTCTTCTGGCTTTGAAATACAAATCTTCATTCACTCTTACAAGCAGGAACAAATAAATGAAATTATTCCCCTCCCCAACAAAAAGAGACCTTGAAAATGGCAGTTTTCAAGGATTATTGAAAGGTCAGGATGTGCTCTGCACAAAAAACAATTTTTTTTAGTGCAGAACATTTGATTCTCTGTGCAGGAAACTTGGTTTTTATACAGAAAGTATAATTTTCTGCTCAGGAGGTACATTGCCTGCACATTGAGGAGCTTATCGCATGGATATTTAAATCAGTTTACATCAATCTGGTTTAACCCTTAATTAGGGCAGCATTCTGATATTATCGCAAGGCTTTTGGCTCCACTTTTGCCAGGCCCATCCCTGGCCCATCCCCGCTTCCAGGAGGGCTCCAGCAACCACTTTTTCAAGCCAGAAAGAGCCCCGATGAGTGCCTCTGGAAGTGGGGATGGACCTGGGGTGTATTCAGGTAGCAAAATTGGAGCCAAAAACCTTGCGATAATATTAGGATGCCGCCCAAATTAAGGGTTAAACTGGATTGAGGTAAACTGATTTAAATATCCATGCGATAAGCTCCATAGACATACAAATCCCATTTTATGCAGAAAAAAGTAGACATTCTCAACATAAAACCTCATGTACTCGACTTCAGGCTAATTTAGCACAGAATAAGTCCCAAACAGCAAAGAATCTCACTGTGTCTAAATTTTCTTGGTGGGCAGTTCTGCCAATAGAAACTCTTGTAAAAATGTATTTTGTGGAATAAGGTTTTTGTGGATAATGACAAAAATAACCTCAATCAAAGCAATTTAAATATGATATGAAGCTTCCAAAAAAAGCAGATCAATACAATATGTTTGACATGCAAAATAGCTGTGTAAACTATCTACACTGTAGAAATAATACAGTTTGATCCCACTTTAAGTGCTGTGACTCCATCCTATGGAATTCCAGGATTTGTTATTTTAAAAAGGTCTTTAGCCTTTTAGTGCTGGTGCCTCACAAAACTACAAGTCCAAGGAGCCTCTATGATTGAGCCAGAGCAGTTAAAATGGTGTGAACCTGCATTATTTCTACAGTATAGATGCACCCTCAGTAACAATGGCTAGGAAATAAATGTATCTTGCATAATAATTTGAGCTGTTAATAAAGTCTAATGAGTTATGATTTCTCTGTATACCTACAGAGAAATTGTCCATTTGAAATTATTCAAATATGTTATTTTCCAAAGCTAAGACAACTGAGAGGCACCAAATGCCTGTATGGTTTCAGCAGGTGTGCCAAAATTGAGAATGGATTTTCACATACAGCTGTAGATGTACCAAAGATTAATCCCTCAGTACACAATATGTGTGTGTGTGTGTATTGAGATGTACAGTGTTCCAGTAAGTTTGTATAAGTATTGGTGAGGGGGTGAAGGGGAAAAGTCAGAAAGTGACCATGAAGGAAATAAAGCCATGTTGAAGAAAACTGTTTGATTAGACACAGAAAATGTTCTAAGTTCCTACTCATTTCAAGTTAAACATGTACTAAACACCCGGAGCCATATTCCAAAATATGTTGACATGCTCTACTGATATAACAGCCAGAACACCAAAATAGGATACAAAGAACAAGTGTGACACACATAATTGGGAAACAGTGCTTGGTCCATATGATTAATTTCTTTGTGTAGCTCATGTGCTGCCACTGCCTGTTTTTGCAAGAATTTTATATAAGGCTGGTTTAATTGCTAGTTCATCAGGGAAGCTTGGGCTTCTAAGGCAGAGTCTACCCAGCTCTGTGTCATTAAATAAATTGCTGAATTCAGTCTACCATAAAACTCCATTAATAAAACTTAAAGATACTGAAAAACATGCCTTTCTAGGGTTGCAGAATTCTATAATATCATTTCTTTGGATGCCTAAACTGCATTTCTAAATCTGCATCTGAGGAAGTAGACTTTAGTCTACCAAAGCTCATGCTGCCAACATTTTTTTCCAGTAAGTCTCAAAGGTACTACAAGATCTCTCCACATACTGATTCCGCAGACTAACACAGCTATATCTTTAATTCTTTGTATTTCTAAATGTTCAACTGCAATGGTAGAAAATTGTGAAGGAAAATGACTCATTTCTCCCCTTCTCTACCTCCCTTCCATACCTCCCTTCCCTTCCCCTCCCCGTCTGGAGGGCTGCATGATTCTCACCCCATTACTCTAAATAGGTTAGGTAGGAACAGCAGCTCTAAAGAGAATCACTTCCTCTTTCATAACACTGCCTGCCTGCTACTATGTTGTGTGGTGGTGGTGGTGGTGTGCTGTCAAGTCATTTTCTAGTTACGGCAACCCTAAGGTAACCCTATCGTGGGGTTTTCTTGGAAAGATTCATTCAGAGATTCACAATTACCTTTCTCTGAAACTGAAAGCATGTGACTTGCCCAAGATTACCCACTGGGTTTCATGACTGATCTGGAATCAAACTCTTATCTGCAGAGTTGAGGTTCAACATTCAAATAACTACACCAGACTGGCTCTCTGCCTGCTACCATATATCCCTCCAATTTCAAAAGCCTAGTTGGTTGGGGGGGGGGGAGGCTAGTCCTGTTCCATTGCTGCTCCTCAATTATAGGGTGTCTCACTAAAGAAGAATATGGTTGACCTCTTCAATTTAAGCTTCAGGTGTGCTGTTAAAACATTTTAATACTTCAAAGCTTTCAATGATGGCTAGCATTCTGTATGCCCATCTTACACCAACCAACCATTCAAGAAGGATGCTGACAAACTGGAGTGTCCACAGGAGGGGGGTCAAAATTGTGAAAGGTCTGGAAACCATGTCCTATGAGGAGGGAGTTGGGTATGTTTAGCCTGTGGAAGAGAAGGTTAACGGGTGACATGATAGCCATGTTTAAAGATTTGAAGGGATGTCATATTGAAGATGGAGGAAGCTTGTTTTCTGCTGCTACAGAAACTAGGGCATGGAGCACTGCACTGAAGCTAAAGGAAAACAGATTCCACCTAAACATTAGGAAGAACGTCCTGACGGTAACAGTGGAACACGCTGCCTCAGAGAGTGGCAGCATCTCATTTTTATAGGTTTTAAAACAGGCTGGATAGCCATCTATTGGGAGTGCTTTGATTGTACATTCCTGCATGGCAGCAGGTTGGACCTGGATAGTCTTTGAATTTTTCTTCCATAGAATCTCTTCCAATTCTATATTTCTCCTGGTATGTTTCAGAGGATGCCTGTTGCTGTGCATCTAGCTATAGAAACACAGCTTGTTGCTTCTCTGTGGAAAGTAAATGGCTGTGCTGAGGGGTTGCGGCATCTGCTACAGCTGCTAAAGGATGGTTTTGAGTGGGCAAGAGGGAGATGTGTCATAGTTCTACCTGTGCATAATTGTACATATATCTTCCAATGCACAATCCTGACCATTATTTTTTTTAAAATCCTTCTGCTCTAAAACTTGTTTTAACCTTCCCCTTTCATCTTATTATTTGAATGTGTTCCAGGAATTTTGTTTACTACTATAAATTATAAATAAAAATGAAGTGGATAATATCCAGATGAATACACAAGAGTAAAAAGTGCATGTTTTCCTCTACTCTTTTCTACACCTTTCTTCGAAACCATGTTTGTGGGATCTTCTGGTTTTGACCACTGTGCTCCTTGACTAATGGGAGGAGTAACTGTTGCTCCAACTCAGAAAAATGTCTTTTGCTCTGGTTCTGTCAGCTCAACTGGGATGTTAAGGAGAAAGGAGAGGGGCAGAGAGGCACCTCTGTGGGATCATTATACTGAAGTATTGGACTGTGAACTCATTCACACTACACAATTGTAGTGCTATGTTTCCACCTTAACTACCATGGTTCCATCCTATGGAATCCTGAGATTTGCAGTCCAGGGAGGGACATTCTTAGCCAGAATACTCTTAGAATTCCACAGGATAGAACAGCTGAGGTTAAAGTGGAATAATTTCACTTTAACTATGTAGTGTGAGTGGTCCTTGTGACTTGGGAGATCCAGGTTCATGTCCTTGTTGCTGTTTGCCATCAACTGACCCTATGAATGAGAGGCCTCTAAGAGTCCTGCTCTGCTCAAGTCTTGCAGATTCAGGGCTGTGGATTCCTTGACAGAGTCAATCCACTCTTTTCCTACTGCCTTCCACTTTGCCCAGCATCATCATCTTTTCCCAGTGAGTCATGTTAACTCATGATATCTCCAAAATATGACAGCCTCAGTTTGCTTTTAGTGAGAGTTTAGCCTTGATTTGCTCTAAGACATGTTTGCCTTTTTGTCTTTTAAGCATTCCATTCCATTCATTTCCATTCCACTCTTCCTGCCAGCTTTCTTCACTGTCCAGCTTTCACAAGCACTTACTGAGGCAGAAAACTCTCTGGATGAATTTGGGCCATTTATTTTTGTTCATTATGACCTACCTCACATGGTTGTAGTGAGGATAAAGAGTGTGTGTGTGTGGGGGGGGGGGAGGGATGGAAGCCTTGAGCTTGCTGGAGGAAAGCTGGGATATAAATACAGCATACAAATGTGCATGGAAAGGAAGTAGGAGAGCACTGCTAGCAATCATTGGACATACTTATTGAGGCCGACATGAGCCTACATCAGTGAAGCATCTGTAGCCTTCCTTGGTTTGGAATGGCTTCAAAGAGATGGTGTCTCTGAATATGAAAGGGTTCCAGTTTTGTTTGCTTGTTTTGTTTCTTTGCCCACATTTTTGCTTTTGCTTTTATTCTGAATTCCAGCTTCCTCAGAAGTCTGTGTTAAAATGCTGTAAAAATTCTGCATAGCCACATTGCGTGTTGTCAACTCTCTGCTCTGCAATGAAGATGAGTGTAGAGACTGTCTTCTAATGCATGCCAAGAACCACTAGCTTAATACTTTACGATCCCCAGAGCCTTAATATGAACATTCATACTATAACTGCCCAACTCCCTTGGGTTGAATTTCATTCAGTCCCCTCTTCCTTGCTTCTATGGACACTATTGGCTTGGCACCTCTAGCCATGTGCTCATTAATGACTCTGGATATCCTTTGAAAAAGCAGTTGTAAAAAGTTTCAACCAACCAAAGGGTCACCATTTGAATCTCACATGGTGTGAATCAGTGGTGTCACTAGGGCTGGTAACTCATGGTGTCACCTCCCCCATTGACCTCCTCCCATACCATACCATATAGAATTCTTAGTAATGTGCTTTGTTCTAATGTTATTTGTAAATTCTAATTCCCATATAACACTGAATGTAATGGCAACCATTGTAACATAAACAACCAGAAAAATTAAAATTATACCTTTAAATTACAATATCATAAGCATAGCCTAAATGTATTTACATTGACAAAGTTTCATGTGATTAAAGTGAAAATTTGGTAATATTTTTTAAAGAAAATTTCCAAAGAGTAAAAAAGTTAAAAACAACATCTTTTCCCCCACCTACCCACTGAGCCTTGCTTTCCCTTCTACTGAGTTCCAGGATTTTAAAGAGACGTGGGTGAATGCTATAGTCCATTTCTGCCAAAGGCAGACATTTGGGGAACAGTGGTACTATCCCCCCCTTATGTTATCACTCAGTACAGTCGGCATCCCCCCGGCACCCTAGTGTGAATTATATGGAATGAAAAAAACACTGGCATCACCCACACTGCAGAAATAATCCAGCTTCACACCATTTTAACTGCAATGGCTCAATGCTATGGAATTCTGGGAATTGTAGTTTGTTGTGGTACCAGACCACAACCAAATAATTATCCCCCAAATAAGTCCAGAAACTTGGGTAGTTCTTTTAAAGTTTGGGCTAAAACCAAGAATGCACTTTCTGGTTTGCTGACATGGAAGCTAACACCTGCCGTTGGAGAGAGAGAGAGAGACAGGGTCTGAGGTGGAGAAACCACCAAATCCAAAGCCTTACTGGCATTTACCCATTACCTCTGCCTTTGCTTCTTTTCTTTTTTAAAACTGTCCCTGCTTCCAATTCCATTGTCCCTGTTTCATTGCTCCTGTGAGAAGTAAAAAAAGTATTTTCCCCTTCATCCAGGAATGTGACAGGGAATGGGACAGATCTTGACAATCCAAAGCCTTCTCTGGTATACCTTGGGCATGCTTCCTTTTGTTAAAAAACCAGGGCAAAAGCTAAGAGATGCTTTGAGACCCTTGCAATATGGGCCACCTCCTTTGCCCTTGGACCTCTTTCTCTTTGCAGCACTCCTATCCTACATTACTGCAATGACCTTCTTCTAGGGACCATAAAATTGTAGTTATACACCAGGACAGGGGTTGAAATCAAATCAGGGATGTAGCCAAGGGGGGGAGTTCTTGGGGTCCGGACCCCCCCCCTTCCATTAGGAAAAATGAATGGTGGTGTGCTGCTGCGCTGCCGCACCAAGCCCCATATAATGGTGGCACTTAGTCTGGACCCACCCCCCCTTCAAAAAATCCTAGCTACGTCCCTGATCAAATGATCAAATAGGTGAAAAACCATCACAGAAAGCTGCCACATTGTTACAAAATACATGACAGGAAGCATAAACACTAATAAGCAACAGGATAAACAAAACTAAAAGTACGATGAATGACTATAGGGCCCAAACAGACAGGCCAAAATAAAGCTGCTTCAGGTCACTATGAAAGTGTGTTGTTTAAATGACACACACATCTTAAGAAGCCAGAAGCTGCACCAAAGCTGTGCTCCAGTCCTTAGGACTGGTGTGTGGCTTTGGTGCAGCTTCCAGCCTCTTAGGACGCATGAAGCATTTAAATAGCATATCTCCAAAGTGACCCAAAGCAGCTTTATTTTGGCCTGTCTATTCGGGCCCATAGTTTGTAAAATAGAAAGCAAGAGACAGCATTTTGTTGCGAAAGAAAAGCTGCATTAAATAGGAAGATCACTGGGAGAGAAAGAGAAAGAGCTTTTTACAGTGTGGTAAACTGCCATTGGTAATTTTTAAAAATGATGCTAAGAGACTCCTTTGTGGAAATAAGGAAAACTGTGCATGAAACATGCCCAAATCACTTGTACCAGAAAAGAAAGGCGGTGTGGAACTGAGACTCAAATACGCTCTTTAAAAATGATTTGTAAAGAGCATAAATGATCTTTCCACCTCTCTCCTGCCAGCAAGTGAGGCCACAACATTCAGAAGTGGGATCCCTATTACAAGTCCTTATCACAGCCTCACTCACTGCCAGGAGATGGATGGTAATGTCACCCACCTTGCACCCTGACTGGAAGTTGAATGAACCTATTTTGCTTGATCCAGTTACTGGTTTTTAAGGTGAGCTGGGGGATAACTGGGCCAGGAGACATTACTTACGTAGCTAAATAGCCAATGTAGACTATCAGTGATACATACAGATGTAGGTATGTGTGTGCAGATCCCCCCCTCTCTTTCTGGAATTATAAAGTTTAAACCATTTAAAAATAATTTAAAAACAGGGGAAAAACAGCACATCATTAAAAGCCCATCACACTCAGTTCCTAAAAGTCAGAAGGAATACGTAGGTAGCTCAATGAAAAAAGAAAGAAAGAAAGAAAGAAAGAAAGAAGAACCAGGAATGACATTTCAAACATGGTTGGAAATTGCTATTCATTGGACTCTGTGGAACTTGTCAGACAGATGAGATGGGCAGGTGGAAAGAGCTGAGCCTGTGCCACAGGAAACAAATTATGTCACTAGTAGAGAGATCCAATTTCAGAGGGACTGAGGACAGTGAATAAAACGGATAAGAAGAAAACAAATTCATTTCTGATGTGGTGATGGAGAAGAGTGCTGAGGATACCATAGACAGCAAAAAAGAGAAACACACGAGTCCTTGAACAGATCAAGCCTGAATTCAGCCTGAACTTCCAAGCCTGGAAGCCAAGATGACCAAACTGAGGCTGTTGTACTTTGGCCACATCATGAAATGGCATGACTCATTAGAAAAGGCAATGGTGCTGGGGAAGGTAGACAGCAGTAGAAAGAGAGGAAGACCACATGCCAGATGGATAGACTCAATCAGGGAGACCATGGGCCTGAGCCTACAGGACCTGAGCTGAGCAATGGTGGACTGGGGGTCTTGGCGATGTCTCATCCAAAGAGTCACCATGAGTCAGGGTTATCTTAAGGGCAGCTAACACAAACAACAAGGACAAAGCAAAGTGGGTTGTGCTAGATATAATTGGCACCATTTTTGCCATGAAGCACACACAGCATAGCCCGATTTCAGCTATGCCTACTCAAAACTAAATCCCAGCTTTTGGGCATGCAAAGCACAGTCCAATTCCATGCATATCTACTAAGCCCTATTATAACAGCTTCTCAAGCAGCAAAGCACAGCTCAGTTCTTTGCAATAGTTTTCAGGACTGCAAAGAGCACTTCTATTCTATGAAACAATTTAAATATTCTCTTATCTCAGCACAGTGATTAGAGGTAAGAGAAGCCTGCAGCCAGATGGGAAACCTCTTCAGTTTGCACACAGTCTGGGGAGGGGCAAAACACCCCCCCCCCCCATTTCTGCACAATAGAAATGGTACCAAGCTATTGAAGAGAACAAATTTTGGTTTGGAAAGGTTTCAAGGAAGTTGCCTTCTGTTAATATTAATAGCCAGTTACAGTATATCAATAGATGGATGGGCAGGTAGCCCTGAAGGAACTTTTAAAAAGTTATGCGCACATATTAGATAAGTGGCCACATCACATTAGTGGCAAGAGTCCAAGATACAGATTGGATTTGGCAGTAAACTCAAACTCTTTGTGTGGCCACATTTCTCATTTTCAGGTTGATTATGTCAGCCCAAAAGGTGTGGCCATTTATCCCCTTGGCCTATTTCATGTGATCACACATGTGCAGTTACACTCTTCCTACTCAGTCTCTTTTCTAGCCCTGGATATGAGAAGAGCTGAATGTAGGTGGGCAGAGATGGTAGTGATGCAGAAATGAATTCTAGGAAAGGCAAGGAGACTACATATTTCAGAGTCCAGATTGTAAACATTCCAGTTCCTCTCTCCGTTGTGTTAAAATAATTATATTATTTCAAAATGATAATTCACCCTGCCTATGGCTAGAATAAAAAGTATTATTGTTGCATCCTACTCAGAACTGACAAAATTCTCCCAGCAATACCCATAAGTTTGACACTCCTTTAAACTCACAGTGATCATCTCTCATACAGCAGAAAATATGCATAGACTTAAATTCCTAGTTTTAGCTATTTTGGTGAAGAGGACAAGTCTTTAAAACCATGCAACTCAAAATGTTGGTCCCTGGTGAGTTTCCAAGAAAGAAAGAAACAATCATAGTCCATGGGCTAAATTATATTATGCCAGTGCCTGGAAAAACAGTAATTGCCTGAGATAAAGTGCTTTAAAGCACTGTCCCAAGTCACAGAGATACACTGGATGGGTCAAAGCATATTTTGACACCCAGGGGCATGCACACTTTAGTCAGGGATGAGCAAAGTGCAGGGCCCCTCAACCTATTTTTTCAGTCTCCAAACCACCCAGACCCTTTGAGTAATCATTTTCACAGTGGGGGAATGAATGATCCATTTTACAAATCTCCAGAAGCAGAGATTTAACTTTTAAATGGATCCTTCACACAGTTTAACATCTAAAATCTCACTTTTCAAAATCAAGTGGATTACTGGCTCCATCCAGTTTATCCCGTCCTTGTAATGTAGTTGACATATGTCCTCTGGAGGACCCCCAGGGTCAGAAAACTGTCCTCTAGACCCATAAAATGTCTCACACCTGCTTTGTGTCTATACTTGCTTTATTGACTGAGCTTTGTTTTAAGGTTTCATGCAAATAATGGGCTTGGAACAAAGTCGGCATCAACTTCAGGTTGTTCAAAATTTGAGTGTATAAAATTGAGAGCAAATGTTAGCATGACAAGCCAATAAATTCATAGCTTTTGGGGGCCAGATTAGTAGGCAAGCTGTGTACTTTCTATTGGGCAGATGCTCTGGGGAATGTAAAACATCACAGAGAAAAAGGCCTTGGAGTAACCAGCAGTAAACACAATGGGAGCAATCATTCTAATTGCTCAGTCAATCCTTCCCTAATTGTTTCCTTTCTCATTCTTTTTAAAACATTAAACACAAAACAAATTCTTTAAGAGATTTTGCATCCAGGGGACTTGATGCATGGAAGCAAGTCTCAATGTCACCTGTAACAAAACCCAGGAAATTTAATTTGCAAATAGTGCCCTCCCAGTGAAAGCAGACAGGTAAACAAGCACCTTGTTAAGAAGGATGCCAATCCTTGACATTTGACTATTTATTCCACTGAAAAGGCAGAAAGGAATTACAACTGGTTTCACTGAGCTATTTCAAAGGGAATATTGCATTTGTGTATCACACTCTATGAGTCATAGTCCAGCCTCATCTTAAGAGCACATTTCTTTATGCTGAAAGTCTCAAGATATGAACAGGAGCTAGTTCTAAAACTTTTTAGTGACAACAAACCTGAGCATTTGAACTTGAGAGAAAGGAACTGTCAGGCTGAACTAAGCAAATTTAAAATGTGGCCTGCAGATCTTAGAAAAATTGCATTTTGGACTACACCTCACAGTGCTCTATAGCAATAATAAAAGTTGACGAGAGCTTTCATTAAAAAAGAAAAGAAAAAGAAAAACGTGTAACTGTCTGAAATGGGATTCCTGTTCATTTTTGCAGTCATGAATACTATGAAAGCACTTGATTAAAGTATTACTTGTGTGTTTCCTTCATGGTAATGATCCATTTGAAGGTTACTCACACTACCATAGTAAATAGGGATGCGCTATTAAACATACCACTGAGGTTATATGGCTTCTCCCAGCTTCAGCCTCCAGATCCAAGCCTTTAAGTGTGGATACCTACAGCCCCATTCTCACTAGTCCATTTGCACTGGACAGAACTGGGTAGATCCGGTTGACCCCATATCGAATCAGCCCAGTTACAAGTGCCCACTACCCTTTACCCTGATCAGGGCAATTTGCCCCTCTGAAGTTCACATTTGCAGTACCGCTTTAAAATGGAGCCTCCTTTGTTGTCAATCAAATTAACTTCCTCTTTCGTCAAAGGTGACATATCCTACAGCCATTGGCCAACCAAATGGGTGCTTTCCCCCCCCCTTTAAAAAAAACAACTGGCAACTGCATTCACTTATTCTGTCAACTTGTCAAATTTAAAAACCTCCAGGTGTGTGTGTATGTGTTGTGTGCATTTGGGTCATTACAGATTATGGCATCCCTAAAACGACCCCATCCTAGGGTTTTCTTGGCAAGATTGGTTCCGAGAAGATTTGCCATTGCCTTTCCCCTGAGGCTGAGAGAGTGTGACTCCCCCAAAGTTATGGGTTTCCACAGCCTTCCCTCTGAATGCCAGCCTCTAGCTTCCCCTTCACTTCCAGCCCAGCATTTCCTCCTCTTTGGAACCTCTTCCCTTCCCTTCACTTCCAGCCCAATCCCACCCCCGAAGCCCTTGCCTCCTCCTGGATGTCAGCCTTTTCCCTTCCCTTCCACCCCAAAGCATTCGCATAATCTGTCACAATAATAATAATAATAATAATAATAATAACAACAACAACAACAACAACAACAACAACAAATGTCACTTGCAGGGGAGGCCACCTGAATGCCATCTCTGCATCCTTTCTTTTCTTTCCCTCCAGTTGCCACCCCAGAATGCCATCTTTCCTTACATACACATATGTAGCAAAAGCATTCACACATTGTATCAATTTGCCAAATTGAAAGGGAAACATTTGTAACATTCACTTTGTAGCATTTGCATATCCTGTCACACACAGACAAAAATATAATTTAAAAAAAATGCCACTTGCAAAGTGACCTGCCATGCCACCAGCAAGCAAACGAAAGGGAAATGTAGCACAAGCAGACACATACTATCAATATGTATTAACCTGTAGAACAAGCATTCACATAATCTGTCAAAAATAAAATTGCAAAGAGAGAGAGAGAGAGAGAGAGAGAGAGAGAGAGAGAGCTGCCCCCGAGAGGGAGGCATGATCCGCCCTCTGCCCTCCTTTTGACCTAAACCCCTTCCCCGAACTTGACCCAATCATGACTGGGGCCAAGTTCACATTTGTCGGCAGCAGGGAAGAAACGGGTTTTCCTAAAAGACACAGAAAATAATTCACTTTTGGAAAAACCGCTCTAAGGGGGATTTGCCCCAGATTGGGTGTGAAAGACCCTAATTCTGATGTGTTTAAACCGGTGCCAATGGGAACTTCCGACTTTTAATCCGGGTTACAATTCCGTACAAAAGGTAGTCTGAATGGCCCCTACAACTGGGATGTAACACTTCACCAAGGCTCTATCTGCACTGCAGAGATACCCTCCTAACTCTCAAGGCTCAATGCTATGGAATTTTGCAAATTGTAATTTTGTGAGACATTTAGTGTTTTCTGTCAGAGCGCTCTAGTGCCCACAGTAAAGTACAATCCACAGAATTCCATAGCACTTGAGCCATGGCAGTTAAAGTAGTGTCAAACTGGATTATTTCTGCAGCATGGACACAACCTAAGTTTCTTCTTGAACAAATCAACGAGAAATTTTAGCAATTTTCTTTCTGTTGTAAGAAAAATCTTCAAAATCTATGCAGTTTTCAAACCTTATTTGCAATTCGGGAGTTATTCAGTACAAAATGGGCATGTTCCGTTTGCACAGAAAAGAACAGCATTTTCTGCACAGGAAACAGAATTTTCTGTGCAGGCAATAACACTCCTATGTAGACATATTATTTTCTGAGCATGAAATTATGTCTCCTACTCCACTATGAATGTAGCTATAGAATGATCTGCTGAGAGCTGTCTCCAGGAGCTTTTGGACACTGCAGAATGATAGCATTATCATTCCACATTGACAGCAATAGTTCCATCTTATGAAATCCTGGGATTTTCAGTTTAGAGTGGTACTTTTAAAATTTCAGCCAGTGGCCTCTAGTGCCTCATGAAACTGCAAACCACCAGATTCCCTAGGATGGAACCCTGATGGTTAAAGTGGAATAATATTGCTATATTGTACAGAGTGCAAGAGCCCCAGTTGTCCCCATACTCAAAGCTGAGGAGTGGTTACCAGGCCAGGCCAAGCTAAGGTTTTTCCTTATTCTCCCTCGGCTGCAGAGTATAATTGGGAACATATTCCCCAGTTAACTGTGGCTCATCTACACTATAGAACTGGAAATAATATAAAAATAATATAGAAATAATATGCAGTTTGACACTACTTTAACTGCCATGGTTCCAGCCTACAGAATCCTAGGATTTGTAGTTTTGTGAGGCACCACCATTCTTTCGCAGAGAAGGCTAAATACTTTTTAAAACTACAAATCCCAAGATTCAATAGGATGGAGCTACAGTACTTAAATGGTATCAAAGTACATTATTTCTACTGTGTAGAGACTCCTTGTGTTGGTTTCCTTTGTTAGCTTTTTTTGTTAGACATGACAAAGGCCTAAATTTAGTAGAAACAAATATTTTAAATAAAATAATAAAAAATATAATACATTCCAGTTCTACAGGGATCCTTGCAGTGCAGTGATAAAATAAGAGAGTTCACTGTAAGCATTTAAAAAAAGACTTGACAAGCTTTTGGAATTCCTTGTCCACCAACAATTCTTTAAAAAAATGCAAGATTTGGCTCTAGGTGGTGCTAGTAGTACATTTTTTTTAATATATAGAAATTATTTCTTAAAATGTTTCATTTTGAAGTTATGACTAAGTCCTGTGAGAAAAACAGATGTTCTTCAGTTCCATTATAATTAATGGGACATGCTTATTGTGACTACTTTAGGTCCATTGATTATAACCGGAACAAAGCATGAGAGGGCCATAGATGCATCTTGAGTCTCATGATAGGATCAATTCTGGCCTTACTGAGACCTTCATATTGTTAAAATTTCACATGGAGGGAAAATGGTCCTATCCTCACTGTAGAGCTTGGAAACATAACTGGCCATGGTGAGTGGGGGAGTCTAAGAATTGTAGTTCCAAAAAACCCCTTCCCAAGCTCTGCTGTAACTATTATAGCACACTGGAAACAATCATGCTACCGTTAAGTTTACAGAACCATAGACTCCAGCTGGTTTGAACTAGCTTAAACACAAATACTTAAGTTGAACTACTTTATCATTCTGACTGTTAGCGTAAGGGGGGGGATTCTTCTGCAAACATGTTTAATGGACTTTGGTTAAGAGCCCATCCTCTGCTTATTAATAAAGGGCAAACTACACATTACATGCCGTGCTTCCACTCAAAACTGCAGCTCCCTAAAGCTGCTTTTCATTGCAATTTAACAACAACAACCACAGTAAAATTGGCAAGGCTACATTGCACCCATTTATACATACTGTGCAGTTTTTTCCCTCTGGGTGGAAAGCAAAAGGGCATATTATTTGAGTATCCCTTGTGTCAGTGACATACAAAGAGAGTTTGTTCTTTTTTCCTAAGCCAGAGCTCAGTTTTACTTCATATTCAGAACAAAACACTCCAAAGAACAGTTCACTTTTGGGTAAGGGAGAGCGTGCCAGTGTGTAAACCACTTCAGAGATGACTGAGAGCTGTTCCATTAAGTTGCAATTCGGCAATCAGGGATGGGGGGGGGCTGAATGTTCATGAGAATTACATGAAAACAAGTCAATGCAGGTTAGTAATTAACCTATTAAGAGGGATATATCCGCTCACAGAGGAACCTCTGTCATGCTCCGCAGTCCACAGAGCAGTATTTCCAAAGCAGTCATGAATCAAAAGGCTGGGAACAACATCTGTAGAAGAGACAGCCACTTAAAATGAGAGTAAGCATTACCCTGAACTAAACGTATCCTTTGCTCACTTCTTTAGTAGCATGCTGTTGATCTCTTACCCTGTGAAAAATGTTTGACAATGGTCCTTTTCCAGCCACAACTGCTTGGAGGTACCACTTTCCTTCTTGGTGCTGTGGTTCGAGTTCACTGGTACTGAAGCCAAAGGTTGCTTTCGGACATTGAGTTCAAACTACAGGCAGTTATCGGGGAAGGCATCAACGAGCCAAATTTTCATAACCTCCAGCAGTCTCGATTTGGCAGGGACGGCTGAGATTAATCCACTGTTTTCCCACTTTTTCAGCCACTTTTAAAATATCCCCTGATTATTCTTTTCTCCTCCCAATTTCCCCTTTCATCCTCAGCCTACTTCCACTGACAAAAACTAAGTTCAAGTGCAAAGGTAGCTTGCATTCACTTGAGCAGGGGGAGGGAGAGGAAGGGGTTGAAGCTTGCCCTTCCCTGTAGGCTCAGGCAAAAGCAAACTGCTGCAACCTCTCCCAGCTATTCTTCTTCATTGATAATTCTGACCACCTTGACCACACCATGATTTTGCTTGGCCACATGAGCCCCAGTTTTCATCTGTGAAATGTTGGAAGGTCTGAAAAGTTTTGCAAATGTTGAAGTGTAGGCCCTCCCTAGGACAGTCCTCATACAAGGTCCAAAAATGCAGGTAGTTGCATTGACAGTAAGGATTTTCTAGCCATTTTCATCAGGATCAGGTCTTTTGCAAAGCTAATGGATTTGGCCCACTCAAGTCAAAGCCACTTTAGAATATTTTGGATTACAACAACTTGTCGTAACAATACACAGCTGCCAAAAAAATCCATTCCGCCTCAGCTCCTGGAGGGACTGAAGATAAACTCAGGGAACTCAAAATGTTCTAGGCTTTAGCCCACGTAAGACATGGCTGCATTATGTCAGCCTCCATTTTTAGACCTATTTCTCTTGTTCAGCAGAGGAAAGCAAACTGGCACTGCAGGAACACCATCACATATGCACAGAATGTCAAAGGCAGCACACTGTCAAAACAATCCTGTGCATGTCTGCTCACAGATAATAACTACTGTCACCAGAGCTGATTTTTGGATGACCATCTCAAAAAAAGCCCAACCAGTGTAGACAATGGAAATTGTAGTCCAAAGCAAGTCTCCTATGCAGTAGCAAAAATGATGTTGCACTTGAAGACACCTCAGGTGCATCTACACTGTAAAACTAATGCAATTTGACAATGCTAACTGCCATGGATTTGTGATTTTGTGTGGCATTAGAATTCTTTGGCACAAGTTAAAGTCCTTATAAAACTACACATCCCTACACATTGGGGTCAAGCTGTATAATTTCTACAGTGTAGATGAACCCCTAGTTCTGAACCATGCCCTGGGGGAATTCCAGTACTATCTGATTATGCAACCTGATTCAAAAGTGATAGGGCACCGAGGAACCACAAAAATCAGTAACCTACCCCATGCACAATAGAAAAATCCAATGCAACTCCATACCAACATTTCACAGATGAAAACCAAGACATTTGTTGCCAACCAAGATTATCGTGTGGAAAATGGCAAAAGTTATTAGTGAGGAAGTACAGACAAGATAGGAAAGTGTGAAGCAGTTTGCTTGTGCCTGAGCCTACAGGGAAGAAGAACAAGATTCCACTCCTCCTCTCCTCTTCTGCACTGCTGAGTTAACTGAGAAGTCAGCTTGCAGCCACTGAAGTTATCTGAGGACAAAGGGGGAAAGTGGGAGGAAGAAAGAGTCTGCAACATTTTAAAAAGAGCTGAAAAAGTGGGATGACAGAGGATTAATCTGGACTGTCCCTGCCAAATTGGGATTGTTGGAGGATATGCAATTCCACCATCATACTCTCTTGTTCTGTTCTCATAACATTGGATTTAGGCTCAACAATGTAGCCTTCCCAAGCTCTGTCTGTTACTTCTAGGCCAGTGGGAGAGAATGTTTATAGCCATCACTGGTCAGTTTCAAAAGTGGACAAGCTCTTCTGTGTTTAACCTTGCACCCCAAATGTTCTCAGCCTACTCACTTTCAAGAATTTTTAAAAATGCTACCCATAGAAAACTGTTTCCAAACTTAGACTTAAATAAGCAGAGGGACTTTTGTCCTCTCCGTCCAGCCACACAACCACCCTTTTGCCTCCAGTCAAGTTATTTGGCCAAGAATAAAATGTTTGAGTCTCTTGGCTTATTATGCCAACCACAATTTACAGCCTCCGAATGATGACATCCTCCCTATAATGAGAAAAATAGAGCTCTAACAGAGAGTGCAATTTTTTAAAATGGGTTTTCCAGCTGTGATTCAGTGAAGATGAACACTAAGTGGCAGTACTACAGAGGGAAAATTGTTCTGTGTTGTTGAATCTCAAAGGAAGGCCTTTCTTTTTTATCTCTTTTCATTAAACAAACAATAGTGAACAGCTCTTTTTCAATTGCTTAGTATTGGGAGTTAAGTAGTGATTTTATCTTCAGTTCCCAAGTAAGGCAGCCTGGCCGGAATGCAGAGTTATTCTGTCCCTCTTTTTCCTGGGTAGGCCCCTATTCCTTCTTATTATGGACAGACCCAACATTAGAAACACCCTGGCCTTGGGCAAAGGAGCTGGGCAGAAAGTGGACAGAGAGGAAGCACATGCAAAGGAAGACAGAAGTGCTGTACCTGTCTGGGATGCCAAACAGGTACAGCTTTTCTCATACATGCACAATAAGCTACTAAGAGATGGTGTGGCGTGCTGGTTGATGCATCAAAGTTTGGAAAGGCTAAGGTTCAAACCCCTATTCAGCCACTGGGTGGGAATGGATGGCCTTAGAACTATCACTCCCCTTCAGAACTGGAAAAGTTGCATTTTTGGATTATAGCTTGCAGAATCTCTTAGCCAACATGCTCCCTGACTAGGGAATTATGTGAGCTGAGAGCCAGAATGATGAAGTAGTTTCAGTGTTGGACTACAACAACAACTGTACCGCAGAATTAATGCTGTCTGACACCACTTTAACTTCCAGGGCTCAATGCTATGGAATTCTGGAAGTTGTAGTTTTGTGGGATGTTTAGCTTTCTTAGTCAGAGAGCTCTTGTGCCACAACAAACTACAAGGTTTCCATAAGATGGAGCCTTGATGCTATGCAGTTAATCCTCTTTGCAGATCCTCCCATCCTGAGGCCCTGCCATTCATTCAACAGCAGAACAATATACACAGATTAACATGGAAATCACTCCTCCCAACCCAGGGTCACACAGTATATATATACCCCACTCACTTCCATGCCAGCATTCTCTGATGTTGCCACCCACAGATGCTAGTGAAACGTCAGAAACAAACTCTTCTAGAACATGGCCACATAGCCAGAAAAACCTACAAGAATCTCTGTTTGTCTAACCTAATCCCTGTGTCACCTCCTGGACAGGTGTGTTCTACTGAATCAGACTATTGGTTCCTCTAGCTCAGTATTGTCTATTCTCACTGGTAATGATTTTCCAGGATTTCAAACAGGTTTCTTTCCTAGACTTGCCTCTTTCCTAACCTCTTAGAATCATAGAATCATAGAATTGTAGAGTTGGAAGAGACCACTAGGGCCATCCAGTCCAACCCCCTGCCATGCAGGAAATCCAAATCAAAGCATCCCTGACAGATGGCCATCCAGCCTCTGTTTAAAGACCTCCAAGGAAGGAGACTCTATCACCCTCCGAGGGAGTGCATTCCATTGTCGAACAGCCCTTACTGTCAGGATGTTCCTCCTAATGTTCAGATGGAATCTCTTTTCCTGTAGCTTGCATCTATTGTTCCGGGTCCTGTTCTCTGGAGCAGCAGAAAACAAGCTTGCTCCCTCTTCAACATGACATCCTTTCAAATATTTAAACAGGGCTATCATATCACCTCTTAACCTTCTTTTCTCCAGGCTAAACATCCCCAGCTCCCTAAGTCGTTCCTCATAGGGCATGGTTTCCAGACCCTTCACCATTTTTGTCGCCCTCCTTTGGACACGCTCCAGTTTCTCAATGTCCTTTCTGAATTGTGGTGCCCAGAACTGGACACAATATTCTAGGTGGGGCCTGACCAGAGCAGAATACAGTGGCACTATTACTTCTCTTGATCTAGACACTATACTTCTATTGATGCAGCCTAAAATAGAATTGGCCTTTTTAGCTGCCACATCACACTGTTCACTCATGTTCAACTTGTGGTCTACTTGGACTCCTAGATCCCTTTCACACGTAGTTTCATTCAGCCAAGTGTCACCCATCCTATATCTGTGCATTTTATTTTTCCGCCCTAAGTGCAATACCTTACATTTCTCCGTGTTGAATTTCATTTTGTTAGCTTTGGCCCAGCTTTCTAGTCTATTCAGGTCATTTTGAATCTTGATCCTGTCCTCTGGGGTATTAGCTATTCCCCCTAATTTGGTATCATCTGCAAATTTGATAAGTATGCTTCCAATTCTGTCATCCAGGTCATTGATAAAGATGTTGAATAGCACTGGGCCCAGGACAGAGCCCTGTGGGACCCCACTGGTCACTTCTCTCCAGGATGAAAAGGAGCCATTGTTGAGCACCCTTTGGGTTCGGCCGGTCAACCAGTTACAGATCCATGTAACAGTTCCTTTGTCTAGCCCACATTTTACAAGCTTGTTTGCAAGAATGTCATGGGGAACTTTGTCAAAGGCCTTACTGAAATCAAGATATACTATATCCACAGCATTCCCTTCATCTACCAAGCTGGTAATTTTATCAAAGAAAGAGATTAGGTTTGTCTGGCATGACTTGTTTCTCTGAAACCCATGTTGACTTTTTGTGATTATGGCATTGCCTTCTAGATGTTCACAGACTCTCTGTTTAATGATCTGCTCCAGAATCTTTCCTAGTACTGATGTCAGACTAACTGGACGATAATTGTTGGGATCCTCTTTTTTCCCCTTTTTGAAGATGGGGACAACATTTGCCCTCCGCCAGTCTGCTGGGATCTCTCCTGTTTTCCAGGAGTTTTCAAAGATTATTGCCAATGGCTCCGATATTACATTTGCCAGTTCTTTTAATACCCTTGAATGGAGTTCATCTGGTCCCGGAGACTTAAATTCATTTAGATTAATAAGGTGTTCCTCTACTATCTCTTTACTTATTCTGTGCTGAAATTCCCCTATTCTGTCCTCTGCTCCATTATCCTCAGGTTGAGCACCCTTTGCCTTTTCTGAGAAGACTGTGGCAAAGAAGGTGTTGAGTAATTCTGCCTTTTCTCTGTCTTCTGTTAGCATTTTGCCATCTTCTCCACGCAGTGGCCCTACCGTTTCCTTCTTCTTCCTTTTGCTGCGGACATATCCAAAAAAGCCCTTTTTATTGTTCTTAACCTCTCTAGCAAGCCTGAGTTCATTCTGTGCTTTAGCTTTTCTGACTTTACCCCTACACATGCCTGCTATTTTTTTGAATTCCTTTTTTGTGATTTCCCCCTTTTTCCATTTCTTATACATGTTCCGTTTCAAACTCAGCTCAGTTGAAAGTTCCTTAGTCATCCATCCTTGTTTCTTGAGACACCTCCCGTTTTTCTTTCTCACTGGAACGGTTTGAAATTGTGCCTTCAGTATCTCTCTTTTGAGAAACTCCCATCCGTCCTGAACTCCTTTATCTTTTAGTATTTCTGACCATGGAATCGCCCTCAATACTTCTCTAAGTTTACTGAAATCCGCTCTCCTAAAGTCTAGGATGCGTGTCTGACTATGCCTGGCTTCTCCTTTCCACTGTATTACAAACTCCAGGAGAACATGGTCACTTCCACCTAATGATCCCACCACTTGCACCCCATTAACCAAGTCATCCTTGTTGGTTAGGATCAGATCTAAAATAGCTGACCCCCTTGTTGCCTCTTCCACCTTTTGGACCATGAAATTGTCTTCCAGGCAAGTGAGGAATTTGCTAGGCCTTGAGGATTTTGCTGAGTTTGACTTCCAACAAATATCAGGATAGTTGAAGTCGCCCATCACTACTACATCTCTCTTTTCTGACTGTGTGGTCATCTGTTCTAGAAAGATATCATCCAATTCCTCCATCTAACTTGGGGGTCTGTAGTAGACTCCCACCGTAACATCCTTGTTGTTTCCCTCCCCTTTGATTCTTATCCAGATGCTCTCCACCTGGCTTCCATGATTGATGTCCAGGATCTCTTCACTGGTGTAAATATCTCTGACATATAGTGCTATTCCTCCTCCTTTCCTGTTTGGCCTATTTCTCTTAATAAGGTTATACCCCTCTATTTCCACATTCCAATCATGAGACTCATCCCACCAGGTTTCAGTGATGCCTATTATATCATATCTTTCCTAGACTCATCTGTTTCCTAGCCTGATCTGTATTATTCCTTGTTAATTTCCCATCCAGGTCCTAACCAGACCTGAACCAATTTGTTTTTTCTAAAATTTTCTAAGGGTTTAGGGTTCTTCCTTATAAAGCTAAAAAATGTGATTTTTAGGGTGGCCATGTGTTCTGTGTTACTGAGCACAGTCTTCCAATTTGAAGGGCTGTCAGATAAAATCCTTTCTTTGAATGTATTTCAAGGGTTGTCCATTCTAACTCCCATTCAGAGTTAAAGAGCCCTTAGAAGGGAAGGCCAACCACTGGACAAATTCAGTTATTACAATCTTTTTTTCTAAATGTAATGCAAATCTCTGCATTGCTTTGTTTTTGGCTGTTTTATTTTTCTTTTCTGGCTAGGGTCAAACCAATTGTGTGGAGGGAAGCTGCATGTATTATTGCTGCTCTGAACTTCTTGGAGGAAGGGCAGGCCAAAAATGAATTAATTTAAACGAAAATACCATTTTCTTCTCCCTCTGTGGCATCAGTGGGAATCATGTGGCCCTCTAGATGTTGCTGAACTATACCTCCCAGTGTTCTTTACCTTTTGCTATGTTAGCTAGAACTGCTGGGACCTACAATCCAACAACATTTGAGGGCCACTTGATTTCCTTCCCTACTCTAAAAATACATGAAGGGTTCAGAACTCATGGCCTTCTTTACTTCCTGTTACCCATTATAGGTCTTGCACACCTCTCAGAGTTTTAATGGTACCATCAGAGGGTCTGTAAAGGCTAACAGGAGCAGAAGAGAGCTTTCACATGGAGGAATCCATATTATGCTCCCATGCGAACTTCAAGGAATCCTCTGGAAATGAAAATTGGTTTCACTCTTCCCCACCATTAATTTTCATCATCGGTTCTTGGCAGAGATTGGGAAAGTTCCTCTTTTTTGGTTTGCAGGGCTCTACTATGTTGGTTGATGTTTTTCTAGCAGTGCAGTCCCCTCAAAAGGGAATTTTCCCAAGCTCTGTTTCTGGTTAAAGGGAGAGATGCAAGTAGTAATCCCTGCCCACACTGGGAAATCCCATTGTTAGAAGAAAGAGTTTACAAGTCTTTCCACTAATACAAGTCAATGCAGTAATGCATGTTACAAATACAAGAGTTTGCTGCTTTTCTGTGATTTGACCCTATATCTTTCAAGGAGCATCAAAACATGGCATGAAAGACTGAATCCCTGCAATGGCGGCTGCTGTTACTGCTCCTCTCCTCTCCTCTCTTTGAAGCTATGCACTAGCATTTCCCTCCAGATGTTTTGAACTACAACTCCCATAAATCCCCACCCACATGTCTAATGATCATGTAAGATCTGGAGTTGTGGTCCTGGGTTAGGGCTCACTGCTACACACCTTACCATCCATCAGCTGTGGATTATTTCTAGTTGGCCCCACTCAAAACCAGATAGAAGATGTAGTGTAGGTACAAGTTAGAATTGAACCAGCTAATATTCTTTACATTACAAGATCTCATCCAGCAGCATTATATGCATATTGGTGAAGAACATAGGATAGACTCTACAGGTTTCAGGGGGAAGATAGTAAAACAATGAATAGTCAATCCTTTTATGGGATCTCTGTGCCAAGACTGAACAAAACTGTACAACAAGAATTCTGTGGACAGCTGCCAGTACATATTAATCTGCCAACAAAATCTTAATATCGACCAAAAAAATAAAAAATTGAGATCCACTGCATCTACAGCATACATTAGTTCCCCCCCCCCAAAAAATATGAAGGATGCTCAAACCTCACTAGCACACTTGACACCTTATTTGAAAACCAAATTGCTAAAGGTTCACAACTTTGCACTCCTTCATCAATCTTCCTCAGAGTGGAAAATGATTGGAGAATCAACACCAAAGCTAGATAAATGTATCACTTAGCCTAAAAACATGACAGAGGAGTAGGGCTGGGGTTCAGACAAATACTCCAAACCCTCCAGCATTTCACAGATGAAAACCAGGATAAGTAGTCAAGGAATATCAGAATATAATCAAGATGGCAAAACTTGTAAATAACACACACATTAGGTGAAGCTACAGCTGGTTTCTTTCTCCTGAGCCTACTGGGAAAGGTAAGATTTCACCCTTTTCCCTCTTTCCTCCCTTCTAAATGGAGTGCAAATGATTTTTGCACTTTGATTCATTTTTCAGCAACTGAATTAAGCTGAAGACAAGAGGAAGTGGTAGGAGGAGAGAGAGAAACTTGGACATTTTAAAAGCAGCTGAAAAGTTTGGACAGCAGAGGACTAATCAGGACAGTCACTGCTAAACTGGGACAGTTAAAAGGTATGATACCTGAATGCATTAGAGCAGTGGGTCTACTTCAAATCCATAGGAATTTTAAAAGAAAATAATTTAATTAAGTCGTATTTGAAACCCATAGGCACTGTCTTTGTTTTTATTTATTTACGTGTTTATTTTTAAAAATAGCAATAAAAGTAAGCCTGTGTGTGTGATTCCCTCCCCCCCCCCCCAGCCTTTATCAAAACAGAGACCTGACATGGACTTATATGAAAAGCAAGTTTCGTTGATTTAAGGTCACAGATAGAGACACATACGTAGAGATGGGCAAAGCGTATGCCTTTTCATTCATGCTGCCAAGCAGTGACTCAGTAAGATTCAATTGGATTTCACTCAATGGGCAGTTCATATCAGTAATTATTATTATTACCATCATTTTAAACTCATGCTACACTAAGCTGGACCACAGCCTCTGTGCCTGGGTGCTTCCATTTATAAATATCACATTACTTTCATTTCTTCCAATCCATTTTTATCAATCCATGAATTAAAGATAACACAGGTACTCACTCTATACTACCAGGATAGATTCCCTGCATACATTAAAACTCAGTTACTAGAAGCATAAATAATTAACAGTTATTGATCTCAAAATGGCAATAACCCCAAAGAAATGTGTAGCAAAGTTTTTTTTAAAAAAAATATGCTTTTGGAGGGGGGGGGGAAATCAAGACAAGAGACTAATGGCAATTCTGGGAAAAAAGACTGCACATGGGCTGTAACACATTGCTCTTTTAATCTTATAAAAGATTGAAGAAACTGAGCAATCAATAGTGCATGACAAAGCTGCCAAAATAGTGCATGCATAGTTTGGATGTCCAGAAATAATTACTTGGCAATGTTTTTGAAAGCACCCCATCTAAGTGACTTCAACCAACACTTGAACCACATTCCTTTGGAAACAAGACCTGTTGACTTTGCATTTATGAGTACGGTGAGTACAGTTGCAATCCTAAACACATTTACTAGGGGGCAGCAAGCCCCACCAAATAGGAGGGAAACACTGCCAAGAAAACGGGCAAAGAATTGGTGTGGGCTTCCTTCCCCACTTTCAAATCTCACATCAGCCATGAATTTGCCGGATCATCTTATACACGCCACAATTACCAGCCACATTCCTGTATGTGTTATACAGGAGGCAAAATGCCACTGTACCACTTTACAGGGCTTTTGGAAAGGTAGCTGCAATAATGTCTGTGGAGCTTCCAAAAAATGTGCTTCAGACTTCAGCTCACAACTTAGTCCTATGCAACTTACGCCATCAAAAGAGAAAAGGGTGCCTCTATAGGACTTGACCTCAATATCACAGACAACCTCCTTAAGCACTTGCTGTTGCCATGCATAGAGTTGCACCACATTACTTGGGCTCCTAATGGTACCACAAGGCACGGGGTCCCACATCCTCTGCACACAGTTCCAGAGTTAAGTCTTGGTGACAGCTTCCAGAATCCCTGAGAGATCAGGGCTAGTGGAAACAGCAATCCAAATAATCCAAATTACGCAGTCGAGTTTCCCGCATTTGGGGAAATCGCAGGGGTCAGCACACCTGGAGTGCAATGGATGAGCCTCACCCTGGGAAAACCACTTTTGTGATCATGGTGTCTCCCTTGCCAGTTCTCTCCCCAAATTAATGTGTTCATGTTACGTCTAGTCCATGATGCAGCTATATTGGCTGAGACAACAGAACTATGTTTTCAACCAGTTCCTGGTAGCCAAGATGGGTAGGCACAAAATCTCCTATGCTTTGAAAGCCATTAGTGGGATTAGATTAAATTTACTTGAACCTACGCTGCAGTCAAAATACTGGTGTTTGCTTGCACACTTCCATGTTAAATAATGAGGTGTCAGGAGCTCACCACTGTGATTACAGAATTCATGATGCAACAAGCATTATACATGCAGCATAGCCAATAAACTGTGTGTGTGTGCTGCATTTTGAAAACCAACCTCGATCTTCAGTAGCTTGATTCCCAAATGGCAACAACACAGTTTGCATAGAAAGGAAACATGTTTGTGCTGTGTGGAATGCAATGAATGACCAACAATATCTAAGAAAACCCTATGAAATTCATGGGATTGCCATAAATCAACAGGCAATTTGAAGGCACACACAGACACATTTAAAAAGGGTCATAAGAAAATTTACTGTTCTGGAGTATACCTCTTGCAGATTTCTCCATCAGCTGTCTATTGACTATGCTGGCTGAAATATTCTGGGAGATGTAGTGTCAAGGAGTAATTGTCCCGAGCCCTACTGAAGTATTTGTGAAATTATGAACAGGACGCACAAGGCTGGAGAGCCAGCATGGTGTAGTGGTCTGAGCACTGGACAGTGACTGGAGACCAAGCTTTGAATCCCTGAAAACCCCATGATAGGTTTCCCTTGGGTTTGCCCTAAATTGGAAATTACTTGAAGGCTCACAACAACAATAATCCAAAACCCATCCAGTGAGCATTTAAAGGCTCTGCTGTCCCGCGGCATATTCTGGTGTGTGGGGATGGGCATGTGAACACTGCCTTGGGGATTGGAAACATTTCCTGAAGTTCAGAGAACTATTAAAGAAATCCTTGAAAAGGGCCAGTTTAGACAGCTGTGTGAGTCTCTCTGGATGTTGGCAACTGTTGTTCCTGTTTACAACTGTTTCTGTTTCTAGCCAGAGTGAGCAAGTACTGCAGTGCTCCAGGTATTGCTGGACCATAAAGCCCATCAGCCCCAGTTAGCATAGCCAAAAGCGAAGGATGGCGTGAATTACAGTTCAACCACATCTTGAGGGCTATAAACTGCCCACCTTTGCTTTATAGTCACAGATTCCCTCTCCCCCCCATTAACTAACTAATTAATTAATTTGCCAATCAGCTAAAGTTAACAGATCCCATGAAGATATTATTCATAAAGACAACAGAAGATATAAAGACTCATGGAATCCTAGAGTGGGAAGAATCGCAAGGGCAATCCAGCCCAACCCCCTGCCATGCAGGAAGGCACCCTCAGTCTCCATATCATGAGTAGAAGAAGTACACAGGTAATCCTTTTCACCAGAAACAAACAAAAAAGGTGGATTTTTTAAAATCCTTGTATTCCCCTGCCCCTCCACAGACTAAACACACAGCACAAGCAGTTTAATAATTCACTGGAGGCGTTCACACACAGTCTTGCGTCTAGCAAGGCCGACAAAAAGGACAAATAACTTTATGGCCCTGGAATTCCAGTTATGGTAACCAGCATGTTTTAAATTCCAGGAAAGGTTACATTTCAGCAAGTGCTGCTTTCCACTCACTCACTCGCTCACTGGCTGCTGGAGATGCACAGTCCTGGGCTGGGGCCAAGGCAGTGCTTCCCGTTACATTCCATTTATAACCTCTGGCGGCGGCCCATACCTGGCGCAGCTATGGACTACTCCTGCGGCTACTACGCCACATCCCAATTCTCTTTACTACTTCTTTTGAAGCTTACAACAACTTCAAATTACCCCAGGCGTACAGGTCAGGAATGAGCTCAACTTTTTGGGTGCATGATATCATGTGATTTATTTATAGTCCACCTTTTCTCATTAGGAATCAATTACAGCAATTAGAAAAGCAACATGAAATAAAAGTACAATTCAAAATAAACAGTCCCCCTATCCCGACCCCCCCCCCCACATAATAACCTTGATCAGTATCTATTGATAAATATAGATTGATCTTAAGTTGATCAAAAAGAGTCGTTTTCTGGTGATTCCTAGAGCCACCATCTCCCACAAAAGTGAAGCTGTGTCACTTTCTTCTCCGCCTCCCCTCCCAAAAAAAAAAAAACCAAAACAACAAACAAACCCCAAGGTACAACAGACTCCCATTGAAAAACATGATCTCCTTTTGGAACAGATCAAAGTTTCTATTCCATTTCCAACAGAGAGCCACCAAGCAAACAGATGTTTCTTGAAGTTCACAAAGAAATAAATCATCATGCTCCATAAGGATGGAGCTTCTTGACTGAGAAGCAGTCTGCCTCCAAGATCTAGATGGTTTGGATCAGCAAGGGATGGCTACCATCGCAGACAGTAAAGTAAAGTAAAGTTGATTGTTAAAAGCTAAAAGCCGTCACAATATAAAACAGATCCAATCCGTCGCAGATAGACCCATACTCTGTGACTTTGCCAATCCCATTAAAAAAACCAAACACACACACACACTTTGAAATGTAACCCAATGCATGTTGACACACTGCAGAAATAACCCGGTTTGGGACCATTTTGTAACTGCCTGGGCTCAGTGCTAGGGAATCCTGGGAATTGTAGTTTACTGTGGCCCCAGAGCTCTCTGGCCGAGAAGGCTCAATGTCTCCCAAGACGACAGTCCCCAGATTTCCCTAGCATTGAGCCAGGGCAGTGAAAGCGGTCTCAAAGTGGATTGTTTCTGCAGTGTGTTTTGGACTTCAGAAATAAACCTCTAACTCCGGACAGGGATGCCCCCTAAGCCTGGCATCGTGAGTTCAACCCGGGCGGCTTCCACACTCTTCGCTTTGGCCAAGGAAGCAATCCTTCCGATGCCGTAGACTGTGTTGCCTCTCTCTCTCTAAATACTCAATGCTTGCTTGGATTTCTGTAGCACAATATTTGGGGAGCTCCCTGACGTCCTTTGCAGGAAAGCGGTGCCTGGCCATTCAAGGAAGCCAACCAACCGAGGACCATCCGGATCCCCCTCCGCCGCCTGCCATTTGCTGGGAAAGAGCGACCAGAAAGCCAGGCAGCCCCCTCCTCCGTCTTTGGGCTTCTTCCTTCGGGCCAAGCCTCTCCCCGGAAAGCCTTTCCCGAAGCCCCGAGGGAAGCCAGGGCCCTCCTCCTCCTCCTCCCTGCCAGCCTGCCAGCCTGCCTTCCCTCCAGAGGGACCCCTCAAGGGCAGGCCTTCTTCCATCGGGAGCAGGGCTCAAAGGAGCAGTCCTCCTGGGCACCTTTCCATTGGGAGTGTTTGGGGCTTTCCTGGGGCAGCGTCCTCCATTCTTCTGGCATGCCCTCCATTCTGGGCATGATTAAGAAGCAGCCCAGAAGGTCTACCTTTGTCTGGCTCAAGGCTGCTATGGCATTCTGGGAGTTGGAGTTTGTTGTGGGCCCGGAGCGGAGCGGAGGAAAAAATGGAGGACAGTCCGGAAAATGTAGGAACTCTCCTATAAATGTAAAGGCATGCTTCTGAGCCCTGCTCCAAACGGAGGACATGATGGCATTCCTCCCGGACGGAAGGGGAGATGGAGGAGTTGTGTCCCCCGCCTCAGGCGCCTGGCTCTGCCCAGCAGGGGGCACCCTCCTCTCCCCTGCCTCCCTTGCCGCCAGGCCCTTCCCCGGCCTCTTCGGGCCAGTCTCCCGCCTTGATCTCCAGGTGGGGCCTGGCCGCAAAACCCAGGACCTTCCAGGAGAATAACAATCCTTCTGGAGCTGAGGGGCCCAAAGGAGGGGGCGGCTGGCACTGGGCTGCTGGCCAGGGAGCCCCCTTTTCTTAGCAGCCCTGCTTCTCCCCAAGTGGCTGAGGGCCCCGGGAGGAAGGAAGGAAGGAAGGAAGGAAAAAAGGAAGGAGGCGGGAGCGGGCCCTGTTCCTTCAAGGCGGGCTGAGAGAGGCGCCTACCCCGCTTTCCCTCCCGGAGGACCCCCAACTGAGGCAAGCTCCATGGGGGGCTCCGGCCGCCTTCCCTGCCCAGAGCCTGTCCTCTGCCCAGCCGTCGGGGCCCCTCTCCGCTCAGCCTCTCTCCTCCTGCTGCTGCTGCTGCTGCTGCCCCCGACCCCCGAGGAGGACCAGGCTCCCGAGACACAAGCGTCCAACACACTCATCGCAACGCACAGCCCCAGGCTTCTCAGTCCAAAACGACAGGCGGGGGGAGGGGGATGGAGGACCCGTCCGGGAAAAGGAGGACGCCCGGCCAGCCTGGATGTCTGACTCCTGCTCCGCCTGATGGAGGGCGCCTTGGAAGTCCTCCTGGGCCAGCGGCTCCCGTGGCCCCAGGCCCCTGCCCTCTCCCCCGCCTGGCCCCTTCCTTCCCCTGGGGCCCTGCTGCTACCTCTCCGTCCCGCAAAGCCTGGCTGCTCCCTGCGGAGGAGAGCAGAGCAGAGCAGAGCAGAGGAGAGTCACCTCCTCCTCCGAGGAGAGAGCGCCGCGGCTCAGGTGGCTCATCAAAGCTTCATGAGCAGCCTTCTCCTCCTCCTCCTCCTCCTCCTCTTCCTCCCGGGCCAGGCTTTTGGCCCTCCTCCTTCCCCAGGGCAGCCCCCCCCCCCTTCCAGCCACTTCCAGCAGGGTCCTCCTTGTTCTCCAGGCCCAAGGGGCCTCGAAGCGGGGGCCTCCCCTCCTGGCCAACTTTTGGGGGCCCTCCTCCTCCTCCTCCTCGCCTGGCAAACTTTTGCTGGACGGAGGGGCTGGAGGCTCCGTCTTGGGTGGCGGGAACAAACTACACATCCCAGGAACTGGGTAGGACCGTAGGACGGAGCCGCGTGGCCCAACTGCATTCTCTCTCCCAGGCAGATGCCCCCCGAGGCTGGGAATGCCCCCAAAGACTAGGCGAGAGGGGTTCTTAAAAGGCTTCCTCCAAAGTCGGGGAAAGGCAGTTTTGGGGGGCAGAAAGACCCAGCCGCCCATCGACACCCGCATCCTTTATTTGTCCCAGGCGCGGGAGAAGGGAGATGCCAAGGCTGCATCCACACTGGAGGAATAACCCGGTTTGGCACCGCTTTCACTCTTTGTATGAAATTCTGGAGTTGGAGTTTGTTCTGGGCCCGGAGCAGAGCGGAACTCCAACTCCCAGAGTTTCATCGCCTTGAGCCAGACAACGTAAAGCGGCGCCAAGCCGGGTCCTTCCTCCGGTGTGGCTGCAGCCCTGGCTCCCTCCCGCCTTGCCGCTTGCCTTGCGCCTGGCTCCCTGCCTGACCTCTGGCTCGCATTCTGCGGGAGGCAATCAAGATAATCACCGCATCCTTTATTCATGAGGAGGAGGCCTCGAGGGACGCAGCCGGCAGGATCGCCTTACCTGGCGCCCGGAGCCCCGACCCGCGGCAGCCAGCAGAAGGGCCCTGCCCTCCCTCCCTCCCCGGACTCACCTGGCGGCGGCGGAGGCGGAGGCGCCCTCCTCCCGGAAGACCCCCACAGCCAGCATCCAGGCGCCGGCCCCAGGGAGGACCCCTCGCAAGCCCCACGGGGTCCAGGGGGCGAGGGCTGGGCCGGGAAAAGAAAGCCCCCGTCAGATACAGACACTCCCTCACGCTTTCTCAGCCCCAAACCCCTTCCAAGCAGCCGCCACCTTTGCACTTCTGTCTGTCTGTCTGTCTGTCTGTCTGTCTATCTATCTATCTATCTATCTATCTATCTATCTATCTAATCTCTCTCTATCCTGTCTGTCTGTCTATCAGTCTACCTAATATGTCTCTCTCCTTATAATCTATGTATCTATCTCTCTAATCCGTCTCTCTCTCTATCATCTCTCTCTATAGTTTTCTCTCTCTCTCTAATCTGCCTGCTTGCTTGAGTATCTGTCTTGTCTGCCTGTCTATTATCAATCTACTTTATCTATATGTCTATCGATCGATCAATCAATTTATCATCTACCTTCTGTCTTTCTCTCTCTTCCTATCTGCCTGTTTGTCTGATCCACCTATCTGCCTAACCACCTTCTCTCTCTTTCTCTCCCAATTTACTTACCTACCTCTCTCTCTCTCTAATCTCTCTCATCTGTCTCTCTAATCCCTCTTCTTCCTCCGCTGTTGGTACAGCGAACAGAGATTAAATTATTGATAGTGGAAACCGGGTGTCGAGGGGTCCGTGAGCTCCCTCTGAGCCTTCCTTTTTTTTGGGGGGGGGGCAGAGGGCTTTCATGCCGGCAGCCACCCCAGGGGAGCTCTCTCTCTCTCTCTCTCTCTCTCTCTCTCTCTCTCTCCCTCCTTTCCCTTTCGCCTGCAAGCAAGGGTCCACCTTTGCAAAGGAGGACACTTTGGGTGGGAAGCCTTCAGGCAGGGCACCCAATCAGAAATATCCTCCCCATTTGGGAGGAGAAAAGCAGATATTATGCCTTAAGCTTAACCGTGTAGTGGCTTTTCAAGTTCTGCTCAGCTGCACTGTGGAAATAATCCGGTTTGACCCCCGCTTTAGCTGCCACACCTTAAGGCTATGGAATTCCAGGCGCCAGAGCCTCAGCAAACCACAACACGGCAAACAAACTCTACAACAAGACGCACCGCAAACAAACTATACAGCCCAACAAACAATTCAACAAACTACAACACTACAAACAACACAACAACACTACAGACCCTACAATATTATAAACAACAAACTACCAGTGCCCAAATTCCATAGCGTTGAGCCAGACTGCAGCGGTGCACTTGGGTTGCCAAAGTCATTATTTTATTTTATTTTATTTTATTTTATTTCATTTTATTATTTTTTCCTTCTCAACCGCAGCCTAAGAAAGGGAAGTTCCAGTAATGGCTTCTTCCCAACCATCTCCAGAGCCAGTTTTACTTTGAATGGTCCGTATTGATTTGTGGGAAGGAAAACAAAGAGGAAATACTGCAAGTATTTTAAGGCTGGTTCTAGATTAAACCAAGCCCTTTCATCAAAATGTGGAAGGAATGGATTTGACAGAGTTTCTGAGATTCAAAGAGAAGTATGTATCTCTCACTCTCTCCTGTATCCTCTAAATGCTCCCTTTTAATCCCGTTTCCACACTTTTCAACTGCTTTTAAAAGGTTCCAGTTTCTCTTTCCTTCTCCCTCCTTTGTGCTTTGGGTTAAAGTGTAAAAGTAATTTGCTCTCAACTAATTCAGCTGAAAGCAGAGGAGAGAAGGAGGGCAGAATTGCACCCTTCCCAGTTGGCTCTGGCAAAAGCAAACTGCATCAGCCTCTCCTATCTTGTGTGGTCTTCCTCATTAATGACTTTTGTAATCTTGACAACACTCCGATGTTGCTTCGCCATAAGTGTCTTGCTTTTCATCTGTGAAATGTCCGAGCTCCCATGCAGATATACTGTACATAATGATCAGCCAAGCTCTTTACAGTCTGACCCCCACATTTACGACTTTGACTTTTGTGTATCTGATTATTCACAGATTTGATTAATATGTTCTCTCTGGGACTCTCTGTCCTCCAGCATGACTCTATGGTCAATGTCCACCAGAAGTTGTGCTGGAGGACCTAGAAATTCCTAGTGAGAACCAGGAATTCTTGACCATAGAAGTGTGCTGGAGGGCCTAGAGAGTCCTAAAGAGATGTTCTCTCAAGTCAAATAAATTATGTTTTTTTTTAATTTGTGTTTTTCCCCATTTCACAGGGGTCCCGTGCCCCTGACCCCAGCGAACATTGGTGTGTGTATGTGTGCTGTAAATAAACCATGCTTACAGAGTGGCCAGGAAGACATTGGCTGAACCTTCTGCCTCTGATTGCAGCAGATAAATATCTTCATTAAACAAAGAGTGGTGACCACAGCTCAGGTAAGTTTGCCACTTTTGAAAGGGAAGGTTCATTTGCCCAAAAGCAGCAGTGTAGAAGGCAGACATTCAACAGGTCCAATCCTCCCCAGAAGGGAGAGGTGATGTGGAGTCTCTCACCTGTTGAGATCTTGCCTGAATCTATAGGCTGGGAATAGGGTTAAGCACCTTGGACAGCTCCTTAAAGGTCAAACTAAAACCTAGAGCAAATCTACCATCCCACTGACATCAAAGATGTCAGCGCCCACTGCCACAAACATGTAGACAAGTTATTTCTAGGTGCTGGAGAAATGGGTTGGTCAAAAGGCATCTTATCATTTCAGTTTTGTTTTTATTGTTTCTCATATCCCAGGGTTTGTTCAAACAAAGCCAGAAATAAGAAGCATTGCTTTTTGCTGCTCCTCACCTGATGCCACCAATGCGGTCATCACAAAGAGAGATGTTTGTGTGTTGTTCTCTCAGATCACAGCTGGTTTTTTCTTTGATACAGTACATACATTTGGTTTGCTACCAAAAAGAGAGGAGGCCTACGGACCCTGAAGGCACCAGATCCTGCCTGATCTTGGAAACTGAGCAGGGTGAGGCCTAGTTAGTACTCTGACATGAGACCACCAAGGAATTCCAGGTGCTGTAGGCTGTATTTCAGAGGAGAGCTATGGAAAACTACCTGAGTATTCCTTGCCTAAGAAAACCCTATCAAATTCAGGGGGTCACGGTAAGTCAACAGGTGACTTGAAGGCATATACACACTATAAGAGAGAAATGAGAGATGCTTTTGACATGTTATATACAAGCTGTTTGGCCCCCATGTTGCATATTTACATGTGAATACTTATGAAATAAGGACATGTAAGGAATCTACTGAAGGGGTTCTTTTATGTGGACTTTCTCTGGTCTGCCACTATCCAGACTGGGCATGGATTGGACACACTTTGCATGTTGGTCTTTACACCTTGGACTCTTACACGCTTCACAATTACAACACAGAATTTCCACTTTCCCAGTTTCATTCTACATTAGAGTGCTTATTTGCTGTAGTAGCATCAGCTAAAGAGTGCCATGATTAAGTGACACCCATGGCAGGCTACCAACAGGATTTGCACATTTCCACATACAGTAAGTGACAGTGTAAAAAACAAGTCTTATATGTAAAATGGTCCTAAAACTTTTCCTTAATGAACAAGATAAAGAATATGTCTTCTGGCTTCTTGGCAATAGTAACAGAGCTTTCCTCCCTATGAATAAAGTAGCCTTTTAATTAGGAAAATTAAAACCTCTTTCATGTAATTAGTAAAATGTGTGCCTTCAAGTTGCTTGTCAACCTATGGCAAAACTATGGATGTCAGGGTTTTCTGAGACAAGGCATACTCAGAGGTGGTTGGCCATTGCCTTCCTCTGAATATAGCCTTTAGCACCTGGTATTCCCTGGCAGATCCTGTTCCAAGTACTAACCAGTCCAAACCCAGTTGTAACCAGGCCAAACCCTTCTGAGCATCTAAAACCAGAAGGCATCTGTTGCCTTCAGTGTATTTAGGTGGGGCAAGACCACTCATCTTTTAGCCCCTGGTCACTGAGGCCAGGACAAGAGAAAACATATCCAGGTGGCAGGAAATAAATAGAGAACTATTGCACTTCCCTGAAAGTAAGTCTGGATTAGTTTTGCTAACACACAACTACTGACAGAACAGATTGGTTCTATCTCTTAAGAATACTAAAATCAGAGTTTAAGTCCATGAGATGAGCAAAGAGAGGGACAGGCAGAATACACACCTGGGTTATCAACCAACAGGCTGGCACAACATTAGGACATTTCTGGATTAATTCAATGTGAAGTCTGCCACAAGTCTGTTAGCAAAGTTAGCTCCTGCTTTTTATTTTGTACCTTATACTAAAGCAGGACTGGGCCAAGAGCAGCCCACAGGCTGCACGAAGCCCCCCAGGGTCTTGCTCCAAAAATAGTCTTGCTCAAAAATGTCCAAATGTTCTTTAGGGGTGTAGAGAACATTTCTCCCACATTTGGCTGTCTGCCTTATAGTCACAATGGCCAGGTACCCAAGTAATGGGAACCATGTGATCTGCTAAAGTGTTGTTGAACTGCAACATCCAGAATTCTTCACCATCAGCTATGCTGTCAAGGGTTGATGGGAATTGTAATCCAATAATATTCAAAGGGCTGTATGATTCCTATCCTCGATGTAGCCCAACACTGCCCTTCTTCACCCTGGCACCCTACAAGCATGTTGTGCTCTAACTTCCATCACAGCTACCCATCAAGGTCAGAGGCCTAGCTAGCAAGGGTTGATAACAGTTGCAGTCCAATATGTTTACAGGGAAGTAGTGGGATAGAGATGGGTCTCTTTGGCTGGCCACTGCTCTCCAAGGCTGCCATAATAATAATAATAATAATAATAATAATAATAATAATAATAATAATAGTTTTTATTTATATCTTCCCGCCTCTCCTGAACTTGCTGGAAGATTCTGGAAATCCAGAGAGGTAAATGTTTCTAAGCTCTGATGTGAGCTCTTTTTCACTGGAGATGCTCAGGGCTGGATGTGAACCCTTCTGCATGCTGAGCAGCTGTTCCAACATTGAGAAGCAGCTTCTTTTTAACAGGATATAGTGAGTCAGTGGGGTGTAGTGGTTTGAATATTTGACTATGACTCTAGAGACCTGGATTCAAGTCTCCACTCAGCTAAGGAGACTCATAGGGTGGCCTTGGGCAAGTCACACCCTCTCAGCCTCAAAGGATGTGGCACAATGGCAAATCCCTTCTGAAGAAACTTGCCAAGAAAACCCCATGATAGGGTTGCATTTGGGTCATTATAAGGCAGAAATAACTTGAAGGCTCACAGCAACAATAATGATATGATGCAATGCATAGGTAATCTTACATTAGCACAATTTTTCATAGAAATGGAAAACTTAACTAATTCAAATTAAACACCCCTGCCCTTTAAGAGACACACATTTAGTCTATATGTAACAGCTATCCAGGGTTTTCTTATTTAAAAAAAATAAAAACAAACTTTCCTTCACTATCTTTATAACCATCTGTTTGGTTAATGCGATTTGATCCCAGCCTGATTTTCTGAGAAGAGGTCAAGGAAAATAGGGGGAGAAAGAGATGGCTTCTCATTTTTTTTCTTATCATCAGGAAATCTACATTAATCCTGATGATACGAATGACAGTGATGTCAATGAACTCAGGTTTGGCAAGAGTATTTTTTTTTCTATTAATATTTTTAATTGGCTGAGGTCATGTCTAATATTACAAGCAGCATTTTATGTCTAATTGTGTTTATGTGTGTTTCCTAGTTACCTATGTTCTACTGTTTCCCCTCTCCTCCAGTCCCCTTCCTCCAATTCCCAAAGGAATAGGAAGCAACTTGAAATCAACTAGACCAGAGCTTGGTTTAAAAAAAAAAAAAACCCAAACAAATCCAAAACTGGCTATCATTTAAAACAGAATGGAACTCATAGACAAGGCACAGTGTTTTTTTTAAATCCTATTCCCATTCACACCACACAGTTATAGTACTAATATTTCACTTTAACTGTCATGGTTCCATCCTATGTAATCCTAGGATTTGTAGTCTGGTGAGGCACTAGAATGCCTTGGATGAGAATTCAAAAAACCCCTCCCAGGATTACATAGCAATATGTTTCTGAATTCCTGACTACATGTTAGCTCTGGATGCACAAGATAATCTATTTTATGTGTGAATGTAGTATCCATCCCCCCAAAAGCAAACCTGTGAATTAGAAAAATTACAATGGGTATTGGTAACGTCTACTCCTCCTCATATTGTAAGACTGAAACCCCCATAACCCCTCATCACTGAGAATGCCACCACAGGTATAAAGCACCATTTTCTCTGCAGTAATCCCATGCATGGGATTACTACTGGTGGTTGCTTGGATTTAGTGCTAGATGGTAGACTTTAAGATATGGGCTGGGGGGGGGGGGCTTTCGTTTTTTGGAACATTGGAAATGGCTTTGTTGTGTGTGTTTTGACATATCTCCAGATTGTGATGTGCAACATCCTGTTTCAACCTACTTTTCTGAAGACTCTTCAGAATGTCAATCCCAAATATCAGATGGCTGGATGGCCATCTGTCAGGGATGCTTTGATTTGGATTTCCTGCATGGCAGGGGGTTGGACTGGATGGCCCTAGTGGTCTCTTCCAACTCTATGATTCTATGATTCTATGATTCTATGATCACATAACCATGCCAATTGGTCAAGATCACAAAGTTCATGGAGCTAGCTAAACACAATTATTTAAATCGATGTAAAAGAGCCCTTCATTTGCTTCCAACAAAAACATGGATTCAGAATACTACAGATATGTATACTGTATACTATCAAAAGGTGAATCCTGCTTGCAGAACACTCACTTTCTGCATTGTTATTTATATTAAAATTCAACCTCACATAGATTATAGGAGATGTACACAGAAGGCACAATTCAACAAATATTTGTTATGAGAAATGCAACAGTGTTTGGCACACTGGGCAGTAAGGTCCACTGAACTGAGTGGGATTTGCATTCATGTAATCATCCTTAAGATCAGTTACAAGACCAAGATGGGACATTTGGTGTGATGTGCCTTCAACAGCAAACCATATCTCCCTCTATAAGCCAGCCAGGGGTCTGAGATCATCAGGAGAGGCCCTTCTCTCAGTCCCACCACCATCACAACCACAGGGTGGAGAAATGAGAGAAGGCCTTCTCAGTGGCTGTCCCTAGACTCTGGAATTCCCTTGCCAGGGAGGCCAGAATGGCCCCTTCCTTGTTGTCCTTTTGTTGGCAGGCTAAAGCCTTTTTATTCAAACAGGCTTTTACAACAGAAAGTTTTTAAAGAGTGTGTAAGGGGGTTCTGTACTCTTCTAATTTTACTGTTTTTAACAACCACAACAACAATAACCCTAACAACTGACTGAGTAATGGTGACTCAAGCATAAAGTTTTCTTGGCAGGATTTATTTAAAGGAAGTTTGCTGTTGCCTTCCTCTGAGGCTGAGAGAGTGTGACTTGGCCCAGGTCATTCAGTGGGTTTCTTTGGCTAAATGAGAACCTGAATCTGGGTCTCTCAGAGTTCTAATCCAATACTGAAACCATTACACTACATTGGCTCATCATGAGACCTTAGCTTGCCATTAATCACATCCTATTTCACAGCCCTCAAGCTTTGATACCCCTCTCTTCCATATTTTTATTGTTATTGTTGTCTGGATTGTGTCCACCCAGGTAGAGTGGTTCTCTGAAGCACTTGGTTACTTCATAAAAATTTTCAAAATTGTATTATAAAAAGTATAAAAGAAAATGTTGAAACTATTATGGGATTCCTCAGTATCATCTCTACACTTAATTTCATAGCAGTGCTTTGTTAGTCATCAGATATTAAATGGTTAATTAATGCTTTGTTTACGTCTCTGGCAAAAAGACCAAACAAACAAAAAATAATATTCACTCAGGCAATTCAAAGCCTGTAATTTACAATTCTAAATCAAATTGGTGGTCCCAATTAGAGTAGACTAATGGGATCAATGGAATTTATGTAAATGTTAACTTTCTATTCACCTGGGAGGAGCAATTGAATGTAGGCCATAAACAGTTTGCCAGATGAGGAAATCTGCACAGTTTGTCTTATTTTGGATTGATTAATGTGGCAAACTGAGCTGAGGGTTTGGAATTCAGCAGTTCAGAACACTGAACTTCTGAGATGTCTGCAGGAATTACATATATTCAGGCAGTTCCTTACCTTAGTAAGAACTATAGTAGTTTTTTGTTTTCTTTAAATGTAAAAGCTAGATTTTACTTCCAATTATACCATACTTACACTTTCCCTGCATCTCTATGGAATCACAACCTACATGCAGTCCTGATTATTAAAGAAGAAAAAATTCCAAAGTCCAGAAAAGATAAGGAAAAGTAGGATAAAGGAGACTTTTGATATCCTAAACTACAGCAGAGAGATAGGGAAAGATCATGGCAAAAGTCTGTAATGAAATACACCATCAATGCATACAAACTGTAAAACACAAATACACTGGGAATGAGACTAATGTGAGGTTTAGCTCATTGGAGAAATGATGTTAGCAAGCTGGTCAGCTTCTTCAGTGATGACACAGTTACACCTTGGCTCTGTGCACTCTTGCACTCACAGCTCACAGGAACTAGGAATTAATTTCACCGGTGTTACTAAATTACTCTCATGTGCTCTGGGCGGGCATTAAAAAGTTAGTGCCTGAGCAGAGAGCAAAGTATCTGGGTATCTGGTGTCCAGAACCTGAGTATATTTCTGCTTCTCACTTCTTGATTCTCCTGCCTAATAAATATAAGAGATCTCAAGTCGACCACTTAGCAGTAGCATAAAATGAGGAGAGCAAGCAAAATTACAGGAATGAGAAGGGCATCACAGTAAGCATTGTGTTCGCTGAAAACCTGAGCCACAGAGGAAGACAAGTAAGCTTTCTAACATAGCAATATGGAGTCCGGTGATGAATCTGGCCATTGGGTCTCTGTGATGGAAGGGGATGTGGAAACTGCCATGCAGGGTGAAGATGCAAGAAATGAATACTGTTCTTTCACATCCTTACTGAGTTTATTGCACTGTGTTTTTAAGATTTATAAGCCACTTTTTAGGATAGACTCTTTCCCACCAATGCAAAATAAAATAGTCAGAACAATAAAAATTACAGTAAGAATGAAGTGTTAGAAATACACAGTGACCCAGTAAAATTCTAACTCTGTTACAGAACAATGGTAAAGAAGTGACTCTTCTGGGTCCACCTCAGGGTCTGAAATGATAGGGCATGGCAGAAATAACTTGGAATGTAGTTCCACAAGCAGGGTGCCACGTCTGTGAAGGCCCTGTCCCTCATGCCCATCAGATTTATAGCTCTGAGTAGTCAAGTAGACATATAAGGCCTAAGATACTGATCTAAGAGTGTCAGCAAGATAGCAAGGGTGATCCAGGTTTAGTACACATTCACACGCACAAACCCCTCTCTTATTTATGCCTGGAATATCCTCCTAGAACACTTGTGAGGTTTAATGGCTACCTCTTGCTTCAAAGTCATTTTGAAGATTTCTTCCTTCGAATTCTGTCTCAGTAAATCACTCCTTTGGGCCTAAATACCCTAAAGGCACCAGATCCCCTTTGATCTTGGAAGCTAAGCAGGGAAGCCCTGATTAGTACTTGGATGGGGACCACTAAAGGATACCAGGTACTGTAGGCTATATTTGACAAGAAGAAACTGGCAAAGCCACCTCTGCATATTCTTTGTGTAAGAAAAACATATGAAATACATGGGGTCATCATAAATAGGTGACATGAAGGCACATGCACAGAGAGACAAGCCTCCTTTTTACAAGAAACTTTGGCCTGAAGGATAGGTACCCATCATCAGAGTTGGTAGTGATCAGAAGTGACATTTCACTTTTAAAAGTGATAACCCACCTTATTTTGAGGTGGGACCATGAAAACAGTGTTTACAGAGCAAAGACGCATGCCCTAGAGGCAGGTTTTGGTTGAAAAAGTGGGTTTTGCTCCCCTCTCCCACTGGGTTGGGGCCAAGAGCAAGTTAGGACCTCCAATAATCACACAAAACCCATGGACTGCATAACTCCTGCTCCTGGCATGGATTCCTTAATGTCTCATTCTAATAAAGAAGGGAGGGAGGGGGAGGGGAGAAAGAAAGAAAGAAAAGGAAATTTAATTTATATTGCTGTATTGTGTTCACATTAATCTTTGCTTTACTTCCTTCTTTCCCATCCTACTCAAATTTAGATTGTAAAACTTCTAGAGATGCATAGACAGATATGTGTCAGGTCTTATAACAGACACTTGATGGTTTTCTCCTGCTATGCCTTGCTGAGTGTTAATAGATTATGTAAATAAAAGACTCAGGGATGCACCGGAGATGTATGGCTTGTACACTGTTAGTGTCAATGGATGGCTAAAAATTAAATATCCTGCTGGAAACTAATCAAACCACACAGTTGTGTTTAGCCAGTGCATATGGTTTTGCGGTCAGAGATTAGATTTATATTGGATTACATATGCATAAGGCCAAAGGTTTCCTTATTAAAATTATTCATTTGTTTGCTGTCATTCAATTCACTGAAAATTTGAGACAGCAAATCTACCATTAATTGAAAATCCAGACCTTGCTGTTGCCATTAGAAGGTGGCCAAATGCCAGTGTTGTTGGCCTGTTCACTTGAAAACCAGGCAGAAGAGAGCCAGTATGGTGTAGTAGCTTGAATGTTGTACTATGACTGTGGAGCTCAGGGTTCTAATCCCTGCTCAACCATGGAAACCCACTTGGTGACCTTGAGCAAGTAACACTATCTCAGTCTCAGAGGAAGGCAAAGGCAAACCTTCTCTGAACAAATCTTGCCAAGAAAGACTTGAATAGACTTAAGCTGAATCCAAACAAAACGGAGGTACTCGTGATAGGTAGCCCTAACCTGGGTATGGGGTTAGGCTCACCAGTCCTGGACGGGGTCACACTTCCCCTAAAGGACTATATTCACAATCATTCATCTTGAAGGAAATGACAGGATTTAATTCCAGATGTCAAATGTCCATTTTTGAACTCAAAAATCTCCCCACCATCGCCAGAAATTACTGACTGAAATCATGGATTGCTGTTCCTGGTCAGAGCTGACAGTATAAGGCTAGGTTAACCTATGGTCCAACCCAATACAGTATAATGAATCTTAAACTGCCTTGAATCCTATTTTGAGAGAAAGGTGGGATATAAATCCCTTAAATAAATAAGTTTGTGGAGACCACTAGCAGTGGATTGAGAATCATGTGACCCTCCAGAGAATGTTGGACTGAAAGTCCTAGTTACTCTGGCTAGGGTAGCCAATGGTGAAGAATACTGGAAGTTGTAGTCTAACTTCTAGAGAGATGCTTGATTCCCACTTGGATTTACAGGGAAATCAGGGAAACCACATGGCAAACTGCATGGCATGTAGCCATCAGGATTGTTCTAGTAGTCTAAAACATTGTATTAAGGCCACACTTTCCATCCACAGGCATAGGCTCACATCCCTTTGCTGATAGCCCCAGTGTTCGTCAAGACTGGCTGGTGTTTCTAGGCCATGGAGTAGTCTTTGGGATAGAGTTTAGAAAAGTTACTTTTTGGATTACCAGTCCGAGGTTCTCTCAGTTAGCATTGGTCCCACACTCTAGGCTTGGTGTAGACCAAGAAAGTAGCTCAGTTTGGCAGAACACCTGCTTTGCATACAGAAAGCTCTGGAGTCTTTGGCATTTCTGATTTAAAGGATTATAAAGCACCCATTTCATACTGTCTATGTCACTGGGGCTACTGTCTGGGAAAGGGAACTGCTAGCTGTGCAAGGCAAAACATTATTCCCAATAAACTAGCATCCAGTTGGCCCTAGAAATCTTTTGAACTTAAGCAGTCAGTTTTATGATCTACTGTAGAGCTGCTATACTCTTTTACACAGAGTAGTTCCTGAATTAACATCTCTCGATTACTTCACTAAATGGTTTCATGTAAATCTTCAACAGCATGAGAAGACAAAGTAGGTCCCTGGAAGATCCCATAGGATATATGAAATGGTGATAAGAAATCATTTCACAGCATCCAAGTAAAATAAAACAACCAAGTCCAAACAGAACCACTGTGAGGACAATCTGTCAAGAAAGCTCCCATGACAGATGTTGCACTATCTCTCCCAAGTGTAGTTGTTGCCTGCCAAGGGCTTCAGACATTCAGTTGCAAGAGGCCTATATCCAATGTTAATTCCAATTACAATAGGCCCATTGGACCAATGGAATATAAATAATTCCAAAGGTCTCTTCTATTAGGAAGTAACTACTGGATTTGGGCAGAAGCTACCTGTACTGGTCCTCTTCCCCAAAGGTTTTCTTAATTGTAACTTCTCTCTCGGAGATCAGAGAGAAATGCTACTTGATGAGGTGGCACCTTTCAATATTTTTTTCTCTACATTTCTGTTCAGCAGGTGGTATAATCTTCTTCCTAGAGAAAGTATTTAAGACAGGTAGAACTTGCATTCTTATTCTGTTTATTAATTCATGTTAGGTGTTATCTCTGTTTATGTGACTAATACATCCCAGCAGCACATGGATGAGGTCTAAAGAGCATTTCAGTAATATGAAGAGCAAATGATATAAAAATTTAAAGAGTCGACATCTCCCCTTGCCCCATTTCCATTAAAAGAATACTATATTTGATAATCCTTTGATTATGATTCTAGTTATGATCCTAGTTACAGGAAGCATAGAAGGGAACACATATGGCTTTGAAACAGAAAAGATCTTTTTCCTGTGGAAATACATTTTTAAAGGTAAGGTGATTTATTGCTTAAAATCACTATAATACCAGCATATAAAAGGGGAAATATGTGGAAATGTTTGCCCTTTTATATGTGCACATACGTTCAGTATGTATTTCTTTAGTGTGCCAAAAAACATGAAGTTATACTGTCATGGCATCAGAGAAAGTGACTGTGTTTTTTTAAAAAAGGATGTAAAATGCTTGCCATTTTGTATTTATTTTACAGATAGAATTTGAAATTATGAAGTAGATTCCATGTTTAAGAAAGAAAAGGAGTCAGTTCCGGAGTCAATAGTTTTTTTTAAAAAATTGTTGTTACCTGCCCTTGAGTTGATCTCCACCCATGGCGCCCTTGCTGATGAGACATCTCCAAGACCCTCTGTCCTTCACTCTGCTCAACTCCTGCAAACTCATACTCATGATCTCTCTAATAGAGTCCATCTATCTTGCATGCGGCCTTCCTGTCTTTCTACTTCCCTCTATGTTTTCTAGCATTACTGTTTTTCCAATGATTCATGCCTTCTCATGATGTGCCCAAAGTGCAACAACCTGAGTTTTGTTATCGGCTTCTAGGAAGATTTCTGTCTTGATCTGCTCCAAGACCCATTTATTTGTCTTTTTGTCTGTCCATGGAATCCTTAGCACTCTTCTCCAGCAACACATTTTGGATGACTTGATTTTCCTCCTATCCTCCGTCTTAATTGTCCAGCTCCCAGATCTATACATGGCAATACGGAATACAATGGCTTGTACGATTCTAACTGCTCAGTTGTATATCCTTGCATTTTTGGATCTTCTTTCATAACTGTCCTTCCCATTCTTAATCTTCTGATTTCTTTGCTGCAGTCTCGATTTTTATCATTGTTTGATCCCAGGTATGAGAATTCTTTTACTGTTTCTATTTCTTCATTGTCTAATTCAAATTTGTGTAGGTTCTCTGTGGTCATTATTTTTGTTTTCTTTATGTTCAACAATAGGCCTGCCTTTGCACTTTCTTCCTTGATCTTTCTCAGTAGTTGTTCCAGGTCTTCAAGATTTTCTGATAGTATTATGGTGTCATCTGCATATCTCACATTGTTGATATTCCTTCCTCCTGTTTTCACTCCTCCTTCTTCTGTGTCCTAGCCTGCTTTTCTTACAATATGTTTTGCATGTAAGTTGAACAAATAGGGTGATAAGATGCAGCCTTGTCTGACACCTATGCCAATTAGGAACCATTCTGTTTTTCCATGTTCTGTTCTGACAGTAACCTCTTGTCCTGAGTACAGATTCCTCATCAAGACTATCAGATGTGTTGGCACTCCCATGTCTTTAAGGGCATTCCATAGCCTTTCATGATCTATGCAGGCAAATGCTTTGCTATAGTCTATAAAGCACATGCTGATTTTCTTTTGGCACTCCCTGGTTCGCTCCATTATCCATCATATGTTTGCAATGTGGTGCCTAGTGCCTCTTCCTTTCCTGATTCCTGCTTGGACCTCTGGGATGTCTCTCTCCATGTATGGTAGGAGTCTATGTTATAGAATTTTGAGCATTATTTTGCTTGCATGAGATATTAGTGCTATTGTATAGTTGCTGCAATCTTTTGTGTCTTTTTAGTTTTTAGTTTATAAAAAATAAACTCATGTAAAACAACCATTAATAATATCTCCAAGCTATTACAGTTTACTCCTGTGAGCTGGGTTTAAATGATAAGGATTGTTCAGAGTGGATTACACTGGACTGTACTGGGCAACAGAGATTCTACCAAAGGAGAGAACTATAGCTAGACAGGTAGCACCTCCTGAACACCTTAAACAACTTGTGTGACAATTTTTAAACGTTTATTTAAACATATTACATTGATTAAAGTTTAATCTCTACCTTTGCTTATATGAAAGCTGCTGTTTCTTTGTACTGGTGCTGTATGCCACCTAAGAAACCTGAGTGTTTTGCCTAAGGCAAGAGGCAGATGTTTGAGTTACTAACTTGTATTTTTAGACATGGAGAAATACCATTTTGTTTTCATCTTAGAAGGCATTGCTCAATGTTCTGTAATACCTCCACACCTACCACTGACTCATCAAACCTGCAGTTTCCATCTTGGTACTGGGTTTAATCACCAATCTCATGGCTTAAGACAGTTAAAAGAAAAAGGTAGACCTCTATCCCTTCCTGCCAACCCATTTTTGGCTACTTAGCTTGATCAAGTATTCTGAAGAACTAAAAACCTTGCATACTATTGTGGAATTGTAATTGGTCCTAATAAAGGTATGCCCCACCTGTTGATTTCAAATTTGTAAAAAATAATTGACTATGTTTTATCTAGACTTTCCTTCAGAGAGTGTAAAGCAACATATATGGGTCTTCTGCTTACTTTAGTCCAACAATTCCAATACTATGTGAGATTGGATGAGAGAGAGTGACTGCCCCAAGGTCACTAGGTGCTACATGGTTCAACTCTCTAACCACTACATCATACTAGTGCTGCATCCACACTGCAGGAATAATCCACTTTGACATCATTTTAACTGTCATGGCTTAATGCTATGGAATTCTGGGAACTGTAGTTTTATGAGACATTTAGTCTTCCCTGTCAGAGAGCTCTGATACCAAAACAAACTACAGTTCCCAAAAAATCCATAAAATTGAGCCATGGCAGTTAAAGTGGTGTCAAACTGGATTATTCCATAGTGCAGATGCAGCCTAGGTTTCTCCAGGTTCTGATCACACTGATTCACAAGTAGCAAGGTGAAAGCTCAATGTATTTGCCACCTGCTTGCTCTTCTTCTATCACTGGCTGATGAACTTAGCTTGGCTTAGTGTTTGTTTTGCCCTTGCTTCTTTGACCTTGTCAGTCATGGATGCATGCAGCAGAATCTAGCTCTGAAAAATATAAATATTCCCCGAAGCAGAACACTAGCAGGCCACTGCAGAGCTTATGAAATCTTCTGTTTCAAATGCAAAATCCAAATCAGGTTTGTTTGTTTGTTTGCTTGCTTTTTGTGTATCCTTAGCATTTTATGGCCTTAGGGTCAACATGCATGAGCCTTCCAAGTTGCCTGTTGCCTTATGGTGACCCCATGAATTTCATAGGGTTTTCTTAGGCAAAAAATACACAGAGGTGTTTTGCCATTTTCTTCCTCTGAAAAATGGCCTACAGCATCTGGTAGTTATTTGCAGTCTCCCATCCAAGTACTGTATTAACCAGGGCTGATGGCTCAGCTTCCAAAATCAGATGAGATCTGGTGCCTTAAGGGTTCTTAGTCCATGCTTGCTTTTTAGGATAGACAACTTTGGCACTATTTTATTTTATTTTATTTATATGCCACCTTTTCCCAGAGTGAGACCCAAGGCAACCAACAGGTAAAATTGGTCAAAAACTTGGCAATACGAATGTTAAAACAATTAAAATCACTTCATTTAAACAGTATAAAATTATTTTAAAAATACAAAAGTTAAAAATATAACAATGCTAAAGTTAAAAACTGTGGAAGTCAAAATGATATTCCTTTTGAAGTTTCTGCTGAGGAAACTACATAGTCAGAATTGAAGTCCAGTTTTGCAATAGGATAATCTGCTAATTGAATTCAGTTTTGCAATCATTGCTGTTGTATATTAGCAAAATCAAATTCAGAATAAGTGAATATGTTAATTTTTCACCTACAGAACTGTCTCCATCTGCGCCAAAGGTTTAGAGTCAGTGCTTAAATAAATAAATAAATTAGCCTGCCTAATTTGGATTTGTAGTAGCACATTGTTAAATAGGTGTTCATTGCTTCTGTTAGCAGGAAATGGAAGTTAAATAGCAAGCTAAGCAAAAGCTGTAGCAAATGTGACTTGAATTGTAAGCATGCTAGGTGAGAACCTCACCTTCAGCAACTGCATTGCTATTTGAATTTACGGTTTGCTAGATAACTGCCTGTTATTTATATATACATCTCTAGAGTCACAAAAATGAAGATGATTTGATATGCAGAAACCGTGAAGACTCATAAATTACCATAGATCAGATTGCTTTTAATATTGTCTTTTTAAATCTGGAATTTCTGTTTCCTTCCCACTGTTTGCATTTGTAGCCTTTTATTTCTCACCAGATAGGTCTTAGCAAAAGCTCATAACATTCTGCAAGTGATAACTTGTAGTTAAAATGCCTGACACATTATCATGTTGCTACCAAGCCAATTACCATCTCTTACTGAATCACGAGAACCAACCCAAGATGTCATATTGCCCAAGGCACAGTATGAAATGGTGCCTCCATCATGCTCCCAACTTGAGGTCTAAAATACCCAGGCAAGGCCAGCCAAGTTATTTTGGCACCTACAAAGTCTGAAAAGTCAGAATTATCCAGGTCAAGGTATTTCCAGTTTCTGTGTATGGTTGTGAAAACTAGATGATGAAAAAAGTTGACAGGAAGAACATCAATTCATTTGAAATGCGCTGGAGAAGAGTTATGTGCTAAAGAGACAAACAAATGGATCACACACACACACACACACACACACACACACACACACAAGCCTGAACTTTCCCTAGAAGCAAATGACTTAACTGAGCCTGCCTTACTTTGGACACATCATGAGACAATTGTGACTCATTGGAAATGACAATAATTCTTGGTAAAGTGGAAAGCAATAGGAAAAGAACAAGAGCTCGCTAGAGATGAATTTATTCAAACAAGGAAGCCATTGCTCTGAGTCTGCAAGATCTTCAGGTCAGTTGATGACCAGAGGTCTTGGTGATCTCTCATTCATAGGGTCACTATAAGTTGACTTGACAGGTAAATAACAAAGCAGAAAAGGCCAGAACTGCTTTCCCATTCTCTGACAATTTACCACCACCAGTAGCAACAAGAAAACAACCAAATCATTACCACCACCACCACCACTACCATCCTAAAGTCCCATAGGAATATTAGGATTATTATTGTTTAAGATTTTAAGATTCAAAATTACAAACAATTTGATCATAATACTCCAGACGTAACTGTAGTTGAAAAAAGAAGGCTTGGATTATTAATGTGGCAATCACAGGGAACAGCAAAGTTGAAGACGAAGAGAGTGAAAAGACTGTGAAATATTGAGACATACAAAGTGAGAGTTGGTGCTTCTGGGGAAAGAAAACAACTGTGGTTCCAGTAGTGATAGGTGATCTGAGACCAATTCCAATTTAGGAATTTAGAGAACATCTCAATGAAATCGTTCCTGATGGGATTATAATAATACAAGTTACAAAAAGCAACACTGCTCTGAATGTGCCACATTATCAAAGAGTACATGACTGTTTCTTAGACTGACGAATAGATTGCTGAATCTTTGATGGTTCAACATTCCAGTCATTAGCACCTGGTAGACTGTGAAATGGAGGGGGGGGGGAGATAGAGATAAGAATGTACTTTCATGGCATGCTGAATCAAGCCACTCGAATTGGCTGCTTTCTTCTGCCTGATAGTAGGACCGGCCTTGCAAAACCTGGCAGCAAGGCAGGAGATCTTTTCAAGCAAGGTAACATGAACCCCATTCAAATATTTGCTTAATTTATGAGGAACTAAAGCATGTAGGTAGTGCAAGGAGATAACATACACTGACCCTGCCCTCTATCTGACCACATGTTCTTGCACTTCCTCTCCCCAATCCCTCTAGGCTTGAGTGGCAAGATATGACAGGATATTCTGTGTTCATTCACATGTGAGGCAAGCAACATTTGCCTCTCCTAATGAATTGGACCACCACAATCTCATGATGCGGTGGTGTTTCTGGGAGTTGAAACCTAACACATGTGGAGAGCCAAAATCCCTTTACCGCAGTGCATTCTGAAGGATGCTGGGGTCTTAGTTTACCAAGTTGAAGTTTCTCTGTTTATTTACATGTCAAAGAAAGCTTTGCTTCTGCATGAGATTGCACACTGAGAGGTCTCCCTGACCCTGACAACAGAGCTCCAGACTGTGGCAGGTCAGAACTGGCCCTACCATTAGGCAGATTGAGGATGTCCTTTAAGGTGGCAGATGCTGGGAAGTGGTGACAATGGTTTGAAGGAGATACAGTAATTGTGTCCTGTCCTGTGCTCCACTGACTCCAGATGTAGTAGTGACACTGTTGAACGTCCAGTGCTAAAGATTCAGTGCCAAACCAGTCAACATTTGTAAATGGAATGGAAGGTGGCATCATCTTGTTCTTTGCCTCAGGCAGCAAAATATATTGGACCAGTTCTGCCATGTAATCACCATTTATGTGGAGAATATTTTCAGTTATCATGGCACCTCATCTGCTGCAGTGTTTTCCCCATGTGTGAGCATGTGTGAACCTTATATTTTCATGAATGCCATTGAATATCACAAGCATATCATATGGTTGCTGTCATTATTATTTTTTTAACTTGGGAGAGTGTGTTTGTTGCTGAAGAGCTGTGGCTTTTGTGAGTCACATCTGTGAGTCACTGGGGGGGGGGGCGCTAGCAGCCTAGCTATACATAACTCCTTCCAGGGGCATGTGCCTAATGGCACAGTCAAGGGAACCTGGAGCACAGGCAGAAGGGGAGTTGGGAATGGTGTTTGAGGGTGTCTCCTTTAATTTTTAATTTTTTTTCTTTAAAGGGCTTCTGAGGGGAAGTTGCTCGGGGAAGTGAGTTAGTCTTGCCTCCAGAACGAGCTAGCAGCCAGGGGCTCTCTATAGAACTATAGCCCCAGTTGATTGAGCTTGGCAACAAAGGAGGCCAACAGAGGTTTTTTACATGGTTGTTTAATGGGATACTTTTTGAAGTGGAAGCCCACAGTCCTGTTTCAGTGCTTACTTAAAATTTCTTAATATGGGCACTGAGGGAGCTGATGCAGTCACCTGCAACAGTTGTGGGATGCTTGTGTTCTTACCTTTGGATGTGGAGAACCTAACCTGCACCAAATGCAAGTTGGTAGCCCTCTTGGAAGAGAAGTCTAGGAGCTGGAGGCCCAGGTAGGTACACTTTAGCATATTAGGGAGCAAGAGGTTTTCCTGGATAGAACAAAACGGATGGTCTTGGATGGGGAACACACAGAAGAAGTTGCTGGGGAGGAAATCACTTCACATACACAAGAGATAGACAGCTGGAGGAATGTCACATACAGAAATAGGGAAAACAGGGATTGTTCTGGAAGACTGCAGCTACAGAATTGATTTGAAGCTCTCTCCCTTATCAGGAATGAGCAGCAGGGACAGTGCTCAGGGACACTGCAGGGGACCCTGGTAGGAACATTGCAAAGAACAGCCACTGCTCAGCATAGAAGGAGGCGTGTGGTGGTGGTGGGAGACTCCTTGCTGAGAGGTACAGAAGCAGTGGCTTATGGGCCTGACAAGATGTCTTGGGAGGTGTGTTGTCTCTCTGAGGCAAATATCTGTGATGTGACAGTGAGACTGACAAGGTTTGTCAAGCATACTGACCATTACCCCTTCCTTTTGGTCCATGTGGGAAGCAATGTTATGCAAGGCACAGTCTTCATAATATCAGAAGGGATTATGAGGCTTTAGGTAGGAAGCTGAAAGGGATCGATGCACAGGTTATCATTTCATCTCTTCTCCAGTTGAAGGGCATGGTCCAGGAAGGGAGAGGAAAATAGCAGAGGTGAATAACTGGCTAGTGTCTAAACCAAGGGAAGTAATACTGCCACTCTATTCTGCTTTGGTCAGGCTTCATCTGGAATACCATTTCCAGTTCTGGGCACCACAATGCAAAAAAGGATGTTGACAACTGGAGTGTGTCCAGAGAAGGGGAAGCAAAATGGTGAAAGGTCTGGAAACCATGCCCTACAAGGAGAGACTTAGGGAGCTGAATATGTTTAGCTTTGAGAAAGACAGTTAAGAGGTGATAGGGTAACCCTATTTAAGTATTTGAAGGGGTGTCATATTAAGGATGGAAGATGCTTGCTTTCTGCTACTCTAGAAAATAGGACCTGGAAGAATGGATGCAAGCTATAGGAAAAGAGATTCCACTTCAACATAGAATCATAGAATCATAGAATCGTAGAGTTGGAAGAGACCACAAGGGCCATCCAGTCCAACCCCCTGCCATGCAGAAAATCACAATCAAAGCATCCCCGACAGATGGCCATCCAGCCTCTGTTTGAAGACCTCTAAGGAAGGAGACTCCACTACACTTCGAGGGAGTTTGTTCCACTGTCGAACAACCCTTACTGTCAGGAAGTTCCTCCATTAGAAGGAACTTCCTGACAGTAAGAGCTGTTTAAGATCTGTGGCTTTAGTATATGAAAGGGATTTTACTTACATAGGTGGGGAAAAGAACTAGATGCATTCAATTACATATTTCAGTTTGGAAGCTTTTTCTGATAACATATACTGGGATAAAGGCTCTCCCCACGAAACATCTTGTAAACTTGCTTGGAATTCATGGCAGCATTGAGAAAGTTGACCTCTTTCAGCTTTGTTTCAGTTCTTTACTCCAACAATTCTAATGTGTGAGATTTGGGAACAAAGACATTTGCCGATATTTTGTGAAAATAATGAGCTCTGCTTTGGAAAAATAATGTTTTCTTGGAATTAGGTTCCCCAAAGATCCAAGAGTGCAATAACCTGTAATGGGATTCAGTAATAGGTTTCGGGAGGCAAGGATACTGTATGTATAAGCTCTGTAAGCCTTATTGTGGACAGGTGCTGATCTCAGGTGATGTCAAGAATAATAGGGATAAGTGTGCTAGTATCACCCTCCTATCTCATCCTCCATAAACTTGGATAGAATAAAGGTCTACAATGGTTGGCCTCATCTGCCCTACAAGATGCTCTGTGCCCTTGAAAACTGGATAAATCTATGTTCTGAATAACTCTGACAGCTTTCACTCACAGCCAGAACAGTGTAATGAGCAGAGCGCTGATCAAGAACTCAGAAGAATGTAGTTCAGACCTCTATTCAGACGGGAAGTTCACTGTTGGTCAGTCATTATTCCTTAGCCTATCTTACCTCACAGAATTTTTGTGAGGATAAAAATGTATGTGTGAAGAGGGAGGGAGGGAACTATACATGCCATCTTGAATTCTATGGAGGAAAGATGGGTTATAAATCCTAATCACCACCATAATTAAGCAGAAAACATTTAGCAGCACTGATATTTACTTCCAACATTTGGAGGGAAATGAAGACAGTGATGGAGATGGAGGAAAGACTTCCTGTGCTGATCCCCACGCACATCCTTTCATCATGTCTACATCACAGTGGTGGGGAAAGTGTCGCTAATTGGCCACATGTGTCCCCGAGATCCTATTTTTCAGCCCTTTAGGAAGAAAAGTGGGAGGTATTTTTTTTAAAAAAAATAACAACCTTCAGAGGATATACAAAGAGTTTTCTGATGGTCTGAGATTTAAAAGAGACACATGCAAAAAATATAAGAAGGGGAAGTCACCAAAAAGGACAAATGAATAGTACTAGTACAGGCAAAGTTAAAAAATAAAAGTAAGAAAAGAAAAGAAAAAAAGCTACATCTCAGAATGAGCTTGGGTTTATTATTATTTTATTAATTAAAAATAATAAAAAGGGTTGACTTTTTAAAAGAGTTATATTTGGAGCAAGAACAGCAACAAGGAAACAGTGTGGCCACTGCATGGAAAAGGTGGAACAGAGAGAATACAGAGCTGCTCAACACCTTCTTTGGCTCATTCTATTCCCAAAATGAAGACAGTGCTCAGCCTGGTGAAAATACAACAAATGATGGAGTAAGAGAACTGGAGCCCATAACAGGTAAAGAGGTAGTATATAAATGCCTAGAGATCTTGTGTATGTGTGTGTGGGCGTGCCTTTAAGTCACCTATTGACTTATGGCAACGCCATGATTTACACAGGGTTTTCTTAGGCAAGGAATACTCAGAGGTGGTTTTTCCAGTTCTTTTCTCTGAAATACAACCTATAGCATCTGGTATTGGAGGTGGTCTCCCATCCAAGTACTAAGCAAAGCTGACCCTGCTTAGCTTCCAAGATCAGACTGGATCTGGGGCCTTTAGAGTATTTAGGTGAATGCCTAGGTACTCCAAATGAAGTCTCCAGAGCCAGATGAACTGTATCCAAGGATGCTAAGGGAACTTGCAGATGTAATGTCAAAGCCAATGATGATCATCACTGAAAATTCTTTGAGGGCAGAAGTGCTCCCAGCAGACCAGGGGTAGTGGGAAGTTGTTCAACAGTCTACATAGGAAGTTGAAGGCTTTCACAGCTAGCATCCATAGTTTTTGTGGGTTTTGGGGGCATGTTCTGGAAGAATTTATTCCTGACATTTCACTGAAATTCTGGACCGTGCCAACAACTATCAGGTCAGAATGCACAGGGGGGCCACTGAAATCCACAAACACCTGGACACCTTCAACAGAACCGAAAAAACCTTGAAAGTAAACAAAATTTGGCTACCAATCCTGAAAAACACCAAAACACCACTCAGCACATGCAAATGAACATCACCCAGGGTCCCCTGCAGACAATGGATTGCTAATTAAATAGACACACATATCTCCTGCATATCTTCCCACCCTGAGGCCTTGCCATTCAACAGCAGATTAACACACAGAATAACATATACATCACTTCCTTCAAATGAAGGGTCACACAGGAAATGCACTCCACTCACTTCCATGCCACCAATCTCTGAAGATGCCAGTCACAGATACAGGCAAAACATAAGGAATAAATTCTTCCAGAACATGGCCACATAGCCCCAAAAATCCCAAAAACAACTAAATCTACATAGGTTTCTCTAAAAGAAACCTTGCCAAACTGATTTTATCTCTTTTTTTTTATAGAGTTGATACTTGTACTCTTTAGTGCTCTTTAGTGACAACAATATTCCTTTTGCAAAAAGTGCAGCAGTCAGTAACTTTATTACTTTTTTCAAAGAACAAGTAATGTTTGATCACTCGTTTTTTCTTCATTTCTTTTGGGGGACAGTAGAATTGCTTGCTTGAGATATTTTGAGCAGATTTCCAATATTTTAGGTCATGAGTTCAGCTCTGCAATGAATTACATAACAAACAACTCTTTAAAAAGAACTTGTTAAGGTCTTGCTTGTTCACAGCAGTCTTTGTTGCATATTGCCTTGAAATTTCTATTCACACAATTTCCTATTTCTTCTCTTTTCTCTTCTGTTTCTCAATATGAGTGCATATTCTTCTTTTATCAGAAAAAATGGATGAAAAATATGCGCTTTAGATAATCCAGTGCAATAACTGTTTAAAAATTGCTAAACAGGGATCAGCACAGCACACAAGCACCATATCCTGGCACTCGGTTTACATCTGAAGTTTAAAAAACTACCCAAGGTTCAAAAACACACTGCAGAAATAATCCGGTTTGAGATCTCTTTAACTGCTCTGGCTCAGTGGTAGGGAATCCTGGGAAGTGTAGTTTGAGCTCTCTGACAAAGAAGGTTAAATGTCTCACAAAACTACAGTTCCCAGAATTCCCTAGTATTGAATTGGGACAATTAAAGCAGTCTCAAACGGGATTCTTTCTGTGGTGTGTTTTGGATCCAAGAGACTCAACCTATTTGGGGAGACAAGGTTCAGCACTCTGGACAGCTCCCTTAAATATCAGGCTAAACCTGGAGCAAATTCACTGTCATGGAAGCAACCAACTATCTTGGTTACTAGGAGAAGGCCAGTGTGGTGTAGTGGTTTGAGCATTGGACTACAACTCTGAGAGACCAGGATTTGAATTCCTGCTTAAATATTACAAAAAAAACAAACTGCTAGATGAGATTGGGCAAGTCACATTCTCTCAGCTTAAGAGGATGGCAATGGTAAACTCCTCTGAAGAAACTTACCAAGAAAACCCTGTGATAGGTTCACTTTAAGGTCACAATAGTCGTGTAGTTGCTGACAACAGATCCTATGTTTTTGGACTTCCTAACATGTAGTACATGGTAAGAAAATATTCTCTTCACTAAAGAGGCCTTTTATTGGTGATTCCAAATACCATCTTGCATAGATTATAGAACCCAACACTCTGATTTCTGGAAAGGGGCAATGACAACCAAAGCAGTTTGTGCTTATAGTATGAATAACCATTGTGTGATCAGTAGGATGAGGAAGGATGATAGCAAGAGTTGCCTGTAACCTTCCCAATAGGAGAAGCAACAACAGATCATTATCATCATCATCACCATCATCACCATCACCATCACCACCATCATCATCATTTTACCCCACTCTAGTTTTCTTAGGGTGCTGTTTACAGAGAGGAAGATAGAAGCCAGGAAGTGATTGTTAAAAGTGTTGTGTTTATCACAGCAGTAGTGTCCAGGGAAATAGATGCTTGCAAAGACTTTCTTGGGAGCTGTGTCAGAATGAATCCTTGACCTTGCCATGTTCACTGTCTGTCACACTGGCTTGCTGATTTCTTTTTGTCAACAGCTGGCCTGATACAAACAGCACCTCTGAAACCCAAGGGACACAACTGACATTTTACTGCCTTCAGCCTTGCTGCCAGACTTACATTCTTGATTTTAGATACCCAATATGCGGGGCTATAGTGCCAAAATTTGAAGTTTGGATTATGAATCTGGAGATCAGGGTTCGATTCCTGGCTCAGCCATGAAACTCACTGGTTGACCTTGAGCAGGACACATGCTCCCAGCCTCAGGGCAAGGCCATGGCAAATGTCCTTTGAACAAATCTTGCCAACAAAACCTTATGACAACCTTAGGGGTGCCATAAGTCAGAAACAACTTGAAGGCACATAACAACAAAACAATAACCATCTTTATGACAGTAACCATATAACTATGCCCACAAGGAGAGTCCAACAGTCCAGGCAGCTGTGTTGATTTGAAACACTGGAGCAGATGCCTCCAGTGAGTGATGTCCCAGGAATTCTCACACTATAGCTTTCCTTTTCACTAAGGGCAGCATGCCACAATTGCCCATTGAAGATCAAGTCATTCCTATTTACCTTGCATTACAACAGAAATAGCTCATAACAATATAGTCTTGCTAGGAAAACGTACCCTCTTTCCAATTAGTGTGAGCGTTAGAAGAAAAAGGGAAGCCGGAGGGGAGCAGCAGATAATGTCAAGGCTCCTGCTAATCACAGAGGCCTAGTGTTTTGGGCTTGTGAACCTTGGTTCCACTATGGCATTGCCAATGCACCACAGTCAGACTACACCATTTTTATACTGCACAAAGGAGTGCACTGAAAGATGTCACAGCCAATACCTCCTGCATATTTCAGTGAGGGATGGCATAGAGAGCAGATGCCTCCAGTGAGTGATGTCCCAGGAATTTGGGTTGCTTTTGTCATGGACAACAATTGAAGTGACAAGGATGACCAAGCCAAGAACTATCTAACATTGCATAAAGAAGTGCCCCCCAAAAGCTTATATTATTGTTAGTGCTGCTTATAGATACTCACAGCACCTTTTTCCTGGCTTTATAAATTGCTCATTCCACACTGTATTGTTTTTTCATAGACTTCTAGTAGCTTTGGCTCTCTGATAAAAAGAAAAAAGGGAGTGCACATGCTAAGTATTTTTTTAAAAAAAAATATGGGGTGGAATATTTTACTCAGCAAAGCATTTCTTGGGATAACTTGAATCTGATTCTTTCCTATATCACAACAAATCCAATGTTGCATTTGCTCCCCCCCCCCCAATAACACAGATCAGTTCACTTGCAAGTGTCATCTGAAACCATTTATCTCAAGGCATATCATGCAATGAACTTGATTTTTACTTGTGGGATATTATGGCTCATAGGTGGTCTTGATCAATGGACTAAAAAGCTTGGGCTAAAGGTATTTTCATCTATTCTGATTTCACAATTCTGTGAACAAACAACTATACAAAAACATTGTAAATGTTCCATTGGACAACTCCACATATCACCATGTTTATCTGGCTATTACAGCTTGGCAGAGAACCATAATCCTTACCCTCAAACCCAAAAATATCCTTTTATAATTACAATAGATCAAGAATGTTTATATTCCCTAGGAACCCTTCTGTGGAGAAACTGTTGACAAATTTCAACACCAAGTGTTTATTTGGTATCAGGCAAAGGTAGTCTGGGAATAGACATGACAGTAAGCTACGAAAGGGATGACCTGTGAGGGAGATACAAACTGTAACCAAGAATAGCAACAAGGGGCTTGGAAAACATCCAGGATATGAGAATCACACAGATCAGTATAAATTCAGCTTAAAGAACAGCTGAACTGCAACATTTTTGCAATGAAGAACTGTAGTGAGGTATATTAGAAAAAAGAAAGAAAAGAGGATAACTACTATTCAAACAGAAGAAAAGTTGATACTTGAAATCGATGTATGTTTGTGAATGAAGAAGAAAACAGAGAAGAGGATTCAGGGCCAAGTATATACCTTGCTATGGCTTCTACTATTGTGGAAACTGTAATTGATTTTGTTCCATAAAAGAATTACATGCATTGATTGCCCTTCTGCTGGCACTGGTCTCCATGGAAATGATATGATATGATATATCACTCCTTGATCCCACCAGAGGTCCCACATGGTTTGCTAAAACATCTTTATGAGTTAGAGATGGGCAAGGAATCCTCCAGCTCACAGGCCCAGAGATGGAAAGTTCCTCCATAAGCCTCTCCTCCTCTAAGTCCCACCCTTAGATATTAGCATGAAGGTGATACTATGGATTCACTTCCTCATTTTGTTTTTCTTCCATCATATACAGAAAAGGGAAGAAGATTCAGGCAGATAGCTATCAGCTAAAGCTTGCAGGCACCAACCTCCACAATTCTATCATTTCTCTGCTCCATGTTTCCCTGTTCATGGAGGTAGAAGACCAGTAAACTACTATCAGATGAACAAACAGCCAGAGGGGAATGCTGGTTTGTTTGGATGCCATGAAGTGTTGCTGCTTCTTTTGATGTTGAATAAAATCCTGTCTCCCACCTGACTGCAATTCTCCACCTCTGTGCTGGGGCTGAATCCTGGGCTATTGCATGTGGAGGAATGGACTTCATGAGTCAGTGGACTATTACATGCAAAACACTATGGAGAGAACTGTCATATCATCTCACAGCCTCTCAAATGCAGTGGTTTTTAATGACACCTCTTCCCACCTTCATCTGCTGGTTATCGAATGTACAGTCAACAAGTACAGAGAAACTCAGTTGTGCAAATGAATGTGTTGGCTGAGCTGAGCTGACAAACAAGTGGGTCTCTGAAAATTCTTGGCCTTGATTTGACACTAGGTGATAGAAACTTTCTGCTTGTGGTGACTAATTTGTGGATAAAAGTTACCATCCAACACTACAACTAATGAGTTCTAAATATGTATGAAGAAGATAAGGAATGCTTATTATTTATCCTTGTCCTTATTGACAATGTGAACTAAAACTTAAACTCTTAACTAGAAAAAAAAAAATTAGTAGCCTTGATTCTTATCAGCTGAAGTTTATCCAATAAAAAAATTACTCTGTGTTCCAGGAAATTAAACCAGATGGAAGAAACTCCAGCCCCAGAACAAAACTGGAGAATTTGCTTGTCATTGTGCATTTCCTTATGCAGCTGAGAGGCTACTTGCAAGACAGGGCATCTTCACGTTGTAATGAATATATGAGTAATTTGCTGTTTGACTCTTTGCAGATACAACAAACTATTAGAACTCAAGCAGATAGGTTGACATTTATTGCAGTGACAGAATCCTAGACAGGAACCTGTCAACCAATGAGCTTAAGACATCAGTTTAACTCTGGCATCTTTATAAAGTCAATAACAGCCACATCAAAGGGCGATCATGTCCAACGTGGGCGTCTGCCAATTGTGTTTTGGACTGCTGCAATAAGCTAGCCAATCTATGGGATTAGTTTGCTAGGATGCTTTTTTGACACCCACATTTCTTCTTAATTGTCTCCATGAAGCTGTGGTAGTTAATGCCAGATTTATAGCGCTTCATAGATGTCAAAATGCCCACACACCTTATGCAATCTTTGGGTTCCCAGACCTCTTTCACGTTCCCCTTAGCTGGTCCATCTAATTATCCATTATCATGCCTGTATATCATACATTATTCATGAACTTCAAGGTGTAAACAGCTCCTGATTGAAAAGACAAAAAGACATCTAATTACCATTACATGTGTGTCTCCCCTCCCCCTTGCAAATAAATAAATAAATAAATAAAGTACACCAGCCTTTGGATTGGGGACTGAGAAATTAACAATTACTGTTTCTAATGATGTTTAAGTCTTTGAACATTTCCCCTGAGTTCTAGACTAAAATTGCATACACTGGTGGTTTCTAATTGCCTATTCATGTTGTGACACTGAGACACACACACACAGAGGGAGAGAAAGAGAGGGAAGCAAACTCCTTCTTTCTACAAGTGATGTGGTGATGAAAAGATCTAAAAAGGCAAGCTGGTGAAAAACATCGAGCCTTAACGACCGGGTTACTTAATCATCCCATTTGAATGTCAGGATAAATTGGACACCATAGGATATAGGTTAAGCACCCAGCTGGAGAAATGATGTCCTCCATGCACTGCAGAAAGAGAATCAACTTTCCAACTCCTCATGCCTGTAGGAGAGTAAAAGAAAAAGAAGCATGTGTGCCTTTGGAGTGTGCATTAAGGCAGGAATGTTTCCAGTCCTAGAGAATTTACATGTGCTATGTATTAAATGGCATGTTAACTCTTCTTTTCATAGCACGTTTCACCCTGTTTGCACTTAGGAGAGCTCGGTGATGGGATGGTGGTGTTTCCATCCCTCATTCCATTTTGTGTGGGCACAATTCAGACAAACTCAAGAACTTTCAAGACCCCTCAGATTTTAGTGAAAATGATTTAAGCATATGTCTCTCCCTGTGGAGATCAATGAGATGTAATTGGTTTTTACTTTAGTGGGATCATGCCTTTTTTGTTTTGTTTTAAATGTTTTTAAAAAGTGGCTGAAATGGAGATAGGTATTTGTTGTTGTTGTTGTTGTTGTTGTGTGTCTCCAAGTCATTTCTGACTTATGGTGACCTTAAGGCAAATCTATCATAGGTTTTGGGGGGGGGGGGGTTGGCAAGATTTATTGCCTTCCCCTGAAGCTGAGAGCATGTAACTTGCCTAAGATCACTCAGTGGGTTTCCATGGCTGAGCTGTGATTTGAACCCTGGCCTCCAGAGTCCTAGTCCAATGCTCAAACCACTATACCACACTGGCTCTCAGACAGAGTATACATTAAAAAAAACAAATGGCTACATGTGAAATTTTTTATTATGGCCGATGACCAGCATAAAACAATATAAAAGAGTACAATATTATACAGTGTCCAGTAGAAAACAAAACAAAACAATACAGATGGTACAGAACATGTGGAACAAACACCCCAGAGACTAATGATTCAAGTAGGGATCCCAGAATGAAAGGGACTGGGGAGGCTCAAGCCCCCCTAGGACTAGGATGTCTTAGCCCCATCCACAAATGATCTGGGAAAATTAGACCACCATGGATCCTGTATAGTTGAGCTTTCTCAGGAATTGCCAATCAGAAATGTACTAAATGACCGCTTGCTTAGAAATATTAGCATAGCTATTGTCGTTGAGCCCTCCCAAGAATAAAGGCTCCCTGCAATCTATCCTATACACAGTGACTAGGGAGTAAGTTACACTGATCCCATGGAGAGTACTTGGCAAGCACTTTGTGCTTTGAAGAGTCTTCATATTTAGGGTTGTTTCAGTAATAATGAATGGGAGAAGTAATCTGCTAGTAGACAAAGTTAATGATAATGTGCCTCCCCATGTTGAGCCCCTCACATTAAAAAAACAGTTCTGGGTCCCTGGATTCAATCATTCCCTGCCTAGCAATATTCCGAATATTTCATGAGACTGTGTTTCTTATGCCAGAGTTTTGCAGCAGCTGTGGTTGGTCCAAGTTATTTTGTTGCCTGAGGCAAAGAACAAAATACATCCTCCTCCATTCCAGCTGACTGAACTGCCAGTTGAATCTTCCATACTTGAATATTAGCATCCTTTACATGCTAGTAAAGGACAAGGCAACAGGGTAATTTATGAGGTGTAGGGCAGGCCAAGTGGCAGACCAAGTTCGTCCTCTAAGAGAGGGGTAATCCAGATTATTTTAAATTATGAATTTTAAATGATGAGTTTTAAAATGTGGATTGTTTTAATATGTATGTCTCTTATTTTTTTCTTCTAAATGGAGGTGTGTTTTAATTGATGTTGTGTACTGGCCAATCTGTTGCTGCTCCCTGCCTCAGAGTAAGGGTGAGTAAGAAATAATAATAATAATAAGTAGTAGTAGTAGTAGTAAAAGGCAGCGGCCCAGGCAGCACATCTGAAGTACCAAGGTAGGCGTCGCCCTCTCCTTATGGTCAAGCTAGCCTGGGATCTGAATGCATGGTGAAGTGATCACATGACCAAACAGTTCAACAGAGGTCCATAGGCAGAAAAATGCAAGCCATATTAAATCATCTTCTTGTCTTCAAGTCAGCTCTGACTTACGGCTACCCTATTCTAGGGTTTTCTTGGCAAGATTTTCTTGGCAACATTTGAAACCACTATATCATGTCAGTTCTCACATTAATTCTACTCATATCCAAAAATTAACACACAGAGGCCCAAAAGCTAATGCTGAGGGGAGGGAGCAAATGTTGTATACTAGGAGGTGACTATCCACGGTGGTGGGGCCAATATGTTCAATATTTCTGATCAGCAAATCAGGGCTAGAGGAACCAGAGTCCAACAATGACTTTATATAATAATATATACTTCCTTGGAAGAGAAGCAGGAAAAACATCAGAGTAATTGCTTCAAAAATGAGCTTTAGGGAAGGTTCAAGAGATTAACTGCAGGAGGGGAACTGGAGGCAAGACAAGGTGACATTCACCACAAGTTCCTCTTGCTAATGCATTCAAGTCACAATGTGCATTCAGGTATATCTGATGGAACCCTTCTCTGATGGTTGCAATGTCTCTTTCACTTTTCTGTTGTGTAAACATAGGAGGAAAACCCAGAACTTGAAAGAATTACTTGTGGTGACCTATAGCTCCTAGAGTCCCCAGCATAGTTTCTGTACTGCACTAAGAACACAATTTCTCCAACTGGGTGTGTAACCCATGGAATCCAAGCCCACAAACCTCCAAAGGCTGTACCTGTCTAATTTGTCAAAATAGGAAATGATCAGAAGGTCACTTTTGATTCTGGGGGAAAAGGGTAATTTCAGATCCAAAAAGGCTGGGATGGGCAATTAAGAAATCACTATAAAATGGAGAATCAAACTCACCTGGAGGCTTCTAGAGGCTTCATCTTTGATTCTCAGTTCTGGGGACTTTTTTTGTAGTGGTGAGAAACTTGGGATCAAATAGTCCTGAGGAACTTTAGAAGTCTTGGTGAGGGAGCATGGAGCTCACTGGATGCACAATTCCTACCTCTGACTGAAAAATACATCAAGAAGATGACTAAGACTACTATTGACACAATATTGTTCCACTGAAAGGGGAGCAAAATGTATTTTAACTTGTGTACCCTTTGTACTAAATGGGTACAACTGGCAATGTCCTGGCTGTATTTGAAAGCTCAATAGTTGAGCTCTTTACTCAGCCCTATCTTTGGCAAGCTCTCAGTTTATTTCAGAGATTTGGCACAGCTCCTTCTACATGTCGTGTTGTGCTGCCAACATTGTCTAAAGAACTTATTTTGGCACTTAACTTTCCTCTCCTTCTTCACAGGAACATTGCTAGGTTGGAGTAGTACCTGCTGCAAAGTTTAGAAATGGGTTTAAGTGTGTTTGTGAGTTTTACAAGGCTTCCCTTATCTGTGTCTATATGCCTGTATACGTGTAGCAGATATTCTCATTCTGCTAAAGGAATACACTTAAGTGTGTATGTGAGAAACAGGTGCTCCCTTATCTGTGTCTATATGCCTGTATACGTGTAGCAGATATTCTCATTCTGCTAAAGGAATACACTTAAGTGTGTATGTGAGAAACAGGTGCTCTCATCAGAAAGGTGGGAGTGACCTCCACAACTAGTAGCAATTCTATGTGTGCTGCTTTGTAATGGGTAAAACAGGCATTAATATGTGTCAAACGATCTCTTATCTAGGGTCAGAAGTACTGACTAGCTTTAACAACAGAACCACCTCATGGGTTTTCCAGCACTTTGGCTACATGTATATATATACCACTACATGTCAGCTATGCCCTTAATATAGTGGGCCATGATCCACAATGTATGTGCTTCCAAACTTTCCAATTGACAGTATCCCTGGAGTAAATGGGCTCTGGATTGCAGCCATATGACGTCAACGGGACTACTTCAGAGTAAGTATCTGAAGGGTTGCAGCATAAGAATAGAAACAAGATGTAAGCAGATGGAAATGTTAGCGCTGCCAAGGATGACAGCTCACGAGAATGCATCACACATTTGTGGAATAATGAAAATGGGTGGGCAGTTGTTATGCTAACTTCATGCTGCCTGTTATGCTTTTTTTTCCTGACTCCAAAATCTGCTAGAGAACAGAGGGGAATCATGCTTGTTGCTTCTCAGAGATATTTTCAGCTAAGTCAGAGCAACCAGGGTAAGTTTCTTGCTTGCTTGTGGGTGGAGGACAGACGGTCATGTGAGTGTGTGTGTGCGTGCATGCGTGCGCTTACGTGCACGCGCGTGCATGCACACACACACACACACACACACACACACACACATATATATCATATTTTTCCTCCCTCCTCTTCTGTCCTTCCCACCCCCTACTCTCACACACACATACATACACTTCAGTGGTCTTGACCATGGTCTAAGGGAATGTGAAAGATCAATCAGGAACAAGTCAGAATTTGGAGTGCTGTAGTGCGTCTGTTCCTCTTTTTTCCCCATGCTCCTATGTCTTTAACTGTCTCAGGGGAAGTCCCACCCCTGGAAGTCTCTGCCTCTGGAGAAATCCCGTCCCTGGAAGTCCTGGCCCAGAAGTCCCCCCCCCCCAAGCACCGGGGAACATCCCGTGCGGGGATGCCCCTTAGTTGGGCACTTGGTCTCTAAAGGGTTTGCCATCACTGTCCCATTCATCTCAGAATAGTACTTGTACTCACTTTCCATCATATGTGGATTGTGACTGGAGTAGATAGAAATTCCACCCCCAGATTTTGGGGTGAGTCCCTACCACATGGGATCAGCCATTATATGAAGGCTATGATCACAGTGGGAAATGAGTGACAGTCTAGCTATAGGATTTATCTTACATTTTGCTCATCACATACATTTTTATGATAGGATCACTTCCAGATGAAATAGTCACTTGCAAATGTGAATAGTCACAAATATTATTCTAGGAAGAGAAGTATTTGCATCACCAGTGGCCAAAATTTGAACAAATTTTGGAGTCAGTGCAGTAAACACAAGATAGCATTAATCTTCTTTCCTTTATCAGTGGTGCCTTCAGACACCAGCTGGTGTTGGATTTCAACTACCAGAAACCTTGACCAGTACAGCCAAGGGATGGAGGGTCTAGGAATTATAGTCCTATGACATCTGGGCAGCCAAGGCTGGAAACCACAATGGTTAAGTATCAGCATATGTCTGTTCCATGGCAAACTGCTTTTGACACTGAAAGAAAATTCACAAGCAGTTTGCCATGCAGGATGGGTCTGAGTCATTCTAAACATGGGGCAGGTAAAGTTCCACTGGGCTAGTGCAAGCTCCTTCCTTGAATCTGAACAGCTTTTTGAATCCAAGTCAATTTTTTTAGTCCATACAATAAGATCCATTTCATTAAAGACTGGTTTATACCTTCAGTCACAGGTGTATGCCTGACTCTGCATATGAGGCCTTCTCATGCATATAATGAACATGAGGAGTGGACTTGAAAAGATTATTTTTCTTTTCCCAGTGCATGAGGATCCTTGGTGTCACGTGGTGTGTGTGTGCAGCAACGGGGGGGGGGGGGGGGAGAGGAGGGAGGCTTACCTCTGTGTGGCTTCCTCATGAGGAGGGAGCTGCATGTAGATGAAGCCAGAAGGGCCAGGTTCACCCCCTCCCCTTTGCCTTCATGTGGCTTTCTCATGAGGAGGGAGCTGCACATAGATTAAGCCAGGAAGGGCATGCTTGCCCCTCCATCTCTTCTGCTGCCTTGGCTTCCTCCTCAGGGAGACAGCCACAGCAGTGGAGAAGAAGGGGCACATGCCAGCATCCAGTGCAGTCTGCACTCCTTACACCCACCTGACACCACTGGATCCTCTCAGGCTAGCATTGCCACCTCCAGCATAGCCTCCTCCTCTGTGAATTTTCTTATTTCCCTTTAAAGCCATTCAAATTGATGACCACCACTACATATTGTGGTACATAATAGCAATAGCAAGTACATTTCTATCTCACTTATCAGTGCAGTTAAGCACACCCTACACAGTTTACAAAGTGTAAGCTAATTGCTCCCAACAAGCTGGGTAGTCATTTTAGTGACCTGGAAAGGATGCAAGCCTCAGTAAAGCTTGAACCCCCTGGTTGAGACTGAACTTGCAACTGATGACGTGGACAAGATCCTTGGAAATTTGAAGAAGACAGCATGTCCCCTCGATCCCTGACCATCATGGCTGGCCATCCGGGGGGGGGGGGGGGATGCCTTGATGGTATTTCTTAAAGATGTCATCAATGCATCTCTTAGGGAAGGTTACAACTTGCTTAAAGGAGGCGGTTGTTAGACCAGTCCTGCAAAAACCTTCTCTGGACCCCCTGGATATGAAGAACTACAGGCCTGTATCCCATCTTCCATTTTTTAGCAAGGTGATCGAGAAGGCTGTCGCCTTTCAACTCCTAGTCAACTTGGATGAAGCCAATTATCTAGATCCATTTCAAACCGGCTTCAGGACAGGATATGGGGTGGAGACTGCTATGGTTGCTCTGGCAGACGATCTTCGTCTAGGCATTGACAAAGGAAGTGTGACCCTGTTGGTGCTTCTAGACCTCTCAGCGGCCTTCGATACAATAGATCATGACATCCTATTGGAACGCCTGGGAGCGTTAGGAATAGGTGGCACTACACTCCAGTGGTTCCAGTCCTTCCTCTTGGGTAGATTCCAGAGGGTGATGCTCAGGGACAGTTGCTCCTCGAAAATGGAGCTTAAATGTGGCGTCCCTCAAGGTGCCATACTGTCCCTGATGCTATTCAATATTTATATGAAGCTGCTGGGAGAAATCATTTGCAGACATGGGGCAGGGTGTTATCAGTACACTAATGACACTCAAATATACTTCTCCTTGTCCCAATCAGCATCTATGATGACAGATGGCATTTCTCCCCTCAATCAATGTCTTGAGGCGGTAATGGGCTGGATGAGGAAAAACAAGCTGAAGCTGAATCCAGACAAAACGGAGGTACTTACAGTAGGGGCCCTCAAACCAGGGACAGGGTTGCAACCTCCAGTCCTAGATGAGGTCACACTCTCCACAAAGGACTGTGTTAACAGTCTGGGGGGTGCTCCTAGATCCGTCGCTTCACATGAGAAATAAGGTGAATGCGATGATCAGGAGCGCCTGTTATCAGCTTTGGCTGATACGCCAGCTGCGCCCTTTCCTGGAAGTAAAGGACCTAGAAACTGTTGTACATTCACTGGTAAGCTCACAAATTGATTTCTGTAATGTGCTCTAAATGGGGCTACCCTTGTGCCTAGTCCGGAAACTTCAACTAGTGCAAAATATGGCAGCCAGGCTGGTCGCTGGAAAAACTAGGAGTGACTGAATAGCACACGTTCTAAAATCTCTTCACTGGCTGCCTATTAGTTTCCGGGCACAGTACAAGGTGTTGGTTATAACCTTTAAAGGCCTACATGGTTTGGGTCCAACCTATTTGAGGGATCGCCTGCTCCAATATAATCCGCCCCGCACCCTCAGGTCCTCTGGGAGGAATCTATTGCAGCCTTTAAAAACCAGACTAACTGCTACCTCCCAGAGGGCCTTCTCTGCAATTGCTCCCAAACTATGGAATGGCCTGCTGGACAAGATCTGTCAAATTGCCAGTTTAGACAGCTTTAATAAAGCTGTCAAGACGGATCTCTTCTGGCAGGCCTTTCCTGAATAAAAGTGTCCGGCCACAGAATGACTGCCCCTCACATCATGTATTAGCCCACTGCTCTGTCCTCGCTATATTTTTTCTTTTCTATTGTGATATTAATAGATATTTTAATCTCCTAATTTAATTGTATTATGTTTAATCCTGTTTTAAGGGGGGGAATTTAGGACAATGTTGAATATGGATATTTTAATGTGTTGTAAGCCGCTTTGATTGTCTCGTCACAGAAAAGCAGGATAAAAATGAAAGTTTTATTTATTTATTATTATTTTACTTATGGTTTTTTGTAGGTTTTTCAGGCTATGTGACCATGTTCTAGGAAATTTTCTTCCTGACGTTTTGCCAGAAAATTTTCTAGAACATGGCCGCATAGCCTGAAAAATCTACAAAAAACCATGGATGCCGGCCATGAAAGCCTTCGACTTAACATTTTACTTATGGTTTGCGAGTGAGTGGCTGCAGTACTCCCACAGTTTAACTATGTACTATGTGAAGACATGCATCCTTTTATCTTTTATCTGAATTTATCTGAATTAATTAATGATGTGAAGTTCTACTATTTTAAGAGAAGGAAAGTAAATGATCCCTAACCACTTTGTAAAAGTATTCTCATATCCTTTTATACATCTCTGCCATGCCCTCCTTACTCACCTTTCCCCCTAAGCTACAGATCCTCAGAAGGAGAATTTCTCAAAGAGGAATTCCTCTAGTACCTTGATCATTTTGACTGTCTTTTTCTGCTTGTTTTCTAGATACACAATAGCCTTCTTCAGATGCAGTGACCAGCATGCTAGGTATAAGGACAGTATAATATCAGCGCATGTGAACCAGTCTTTCAACTTCATTGTACAGGTGAATACAAATCAGTACTTATGGAATGGTATGTTATCATCATTCCTGTAACTGCTTCGTTAACCAGTTGCTAATTCTGCAAAGGAATGAGAAGGATTTTCCCCCCTCTCCTTCTCTTCTTGATTGATTGATTGATTGACTGATGGATTTGGAAATCTGGACTTTCTGCCTAGCAGGCATGTGGGGTGATGTACAATAAAAACATTAAAACTTCACATGAAAAGAAGGAACAAAGCCCATATAAGAAAATTTATGAGCAGCCATTAAAATAAAGAACAGAAAAACATTAAATGTTCAAAGCCTGATGGAACAGGACAGCTTTTGAGTATGAGAGTGCAGTAATCTTTTTTCATTACTTGGCAGGATGTTATAGTTTTCCCATCTGGTACATAGCAATGTTACATGAATAGTGCAGTGGGAAACCACTTGGTTAAAGGCCTTGTATCTATTCGCCCCACTTCAGTGTCATTGAGACCAAAATCTTAACAATGGTACCAAGCAAGCATATCTGTCATCTGAATTGGAGTAATATCTCTATGATTGTTTCTTAGAAGACAATTGGTTCTGAATAGGTTTCCATGTGAAAGCCAATGTTGTATAGTGGTTTGAGCCTTGGACTAGGAGTCCAGGAGAGCAGGATTTAAATCCCTGCTTGGCCATGGAATCCCACTGACTGGCCTTGGGCAAGTCACACCATCTCAGCCTCAGAGGAAGCAATGGCAAACGTTCTCTAAAGAAATCTTGCCAAGAAAAGTCCATGTTAGGATCTCCTTAGGGTCACTGTAAAGTGGAAATGACTGGAAAGTACTGTATACAACAACAAGAAGTGTCCATGTGAGTGAGATGTCTGAGAACCAGTGCTCTAGAGAGCAGGGTGGTTCACAAGAACACAGAAGTTAGCTGTCTCTGTTTTAAGGGGCCAATGTGGAACATCTAATGCTGTAGATGTGAAAAATTCTGATTCCATTAATTCAGTCATGTGTAAAGCCAGGCATGGAGAACTTCACCCTAAATATTAATGATCTGGGGACACTCCATGCTTCCTGTAAATTCACAACACATGCATGAGCATCCCATTTCCACAGCAGAAAAAAGTGAAGCCAACAGTGGTGAACTTACAGTTCAGTATAAAGAACCCTGCAGTTATGAAGTACGTTACACAGATTTGAACTTATACCCAACTGACAATTCAGGCAATTGATGTCATGGTGAAAAGTAACATTTTCCAGCACATGGAAAATCCTTCACTTATTCAGGCAGCTGTTTAGTGTTTTGTTTCATGTTCTTTAGTGAACGTTGCACAAAGAAATTCATAGTAGTCTAAATAACAGATTCAGATACACCAGATACCCAGGAAATATTGTTTGCCAACACTCTTAATATGCCGAATATTATTATCACAAAAGCACATTTTTTTGTCCAAAAGAAACATTTTCCAACTCTGAATTCACCCCCATAGCTTTGTACTAAGAATTGCCCTTCTTGATAAGACCAAAGCTCTGCTCAGTCTAGCTTCTCATCTCCCAAAATGCCCTCTCAAACAGCTCTGGAAACCTATTGTAAGAGCATGAAAACAGCAGCCCTCTATTATTTATTACAGTACTGATTGCTGGCCTTATGTGTTTCCCCTTATATCCTGCCTTCCCTCCAGTGGGATTAAGATGGCACACATGGCTCTCTCCTTCTCCTCATTTTTTCCTCACAATGACCACTGGCAACTAGTGGCTTCTATGTCAGTGGGACATTGAACCCACTCTTGGCTTTAGTCTAAATTTGAAAGGAGCTATCCAAGGTTCTGCGCCTCACCCTCCAAAATTAGTTTGCCACTCCATTGACATGGAACCATCAGCACCTATCAACAACAATCTTGTAAGGTAGGTCAGACTGAGAAAGAGTAACTAGCCCAAGATTACCTGGTGAGTTTGGCTCAATGGGGACTTAAATCTGGGCCTCCCAAGTCCTAGTCCAACACTCTAACTTCCTGTAGTGTAGGGGTAAAATATTGGCCTTCATTACCAGTCCCAGGAAAGATGGGGGTGGGGGAGAGAAATTTCATCTCCATCAGGGCCAGAGCTTTTGTAAAATTTATGATTTTATATTTCTTGTATTCACATTCCCTTAATCACTTTGCCTGCCCCTTTTCTTTGAATGCTTAAACTGTATTTTGAAATGCTCATCTAAGTGTTAAATTACTGCAATGCTAGAGATTTGGAGAGAGAAGAAAAAATTTATTGGGATAGAGAGGATGTTCTAATTGTGCTCCCTGTTGTTGCTAACCCCTATCCAAGGTTCAGCATGTGCATAAATTCCTACTTCCCTCCTCCTTTCTCTTTTCCAGCCTAGTAGGCAGCTAAAATCGTGACAAAAAGAATGGGGGAGGAGTAAGAGAGGGGTTAAAAGATGGTTGTGAGGTTGGGTTGAAGGGGGAAAATGGGCTAGGAAATGAACTGGTGGGAGGAGGTATGGATGAGATGTGAATCTATAGAGAAGAAGAAAAATTCCCATCAACAAGGCACACAGGAATAGTCAAACAGGGTTTGAATGTTGTACTAAAAATGGTATGGGGAACCTGAAACCCTCTAGATATTACTTGACATGGAGTCACATCTTCACTAACCCTGGACATGCTGATCAGCGGCTGAGAATAACTGGAGTCCAATAGCAGCAGGATTACAATTTGCAGAATTCCCCAGATTTCTGGTAAAGGTACTGTTTCATACTCTGCAACAAATTATTTGGGAGATAGCACAGTGGATGGGGGTCACAGAGTGGTGTAGTGGATGGAAGACATGCAGTGGTGTAATGGATGCTGCTCCAGGACGTTTTGTGGAGCAGGAACCACAATGTCTTCAACTTAAATGCCAGGGTAACTGGTGGACCCTTCTTGGTCTGTCAAGAGAAGGACCCAAGAAAAAGACTCTTAAATTCTACATGAAATCAGAGAATGAAATTGAGGCAGCGGGGGGGGGGGGGGGGAGAGATCAAGTAGACACTGTTTCCTCAAGTGGAGCACCAGGGCATTTTCATGATGAGACTATCTCCCACCCTGCTCTGATGTTCCCTCTGAATTTAGCAGCAACCTTGGGGGGTGGTGGTGGTTAAGAATGATTTCTCCTTCAACTATATAGTGTTGTGAGCTGCTTATACTATAATGCAACATATATTGGGAGGACTTGGTCTTCATTTGGTAATTAAGAGCATTAGCTTTATAAAAAGACCATCTTGAGGCTGCACCGAGACCTTTAGAACTTCATTTAGTAATTAACAGCTTTACAGAATATTCCCTCTTGGAAGAAATAAAAATTAGTTAGGCATGGATCAGGATAGCTGTCTGCATTTTGGGTGTTCCTAGGGGTCCTCCATGATGAGTGTCAACCCTTCATAATTTATCACTATTAGTTGTGTTTGAGGAGATCCCTGCATCATACTAGCAGTTTTAATGATAACACTTCAAAAGATTGTTTGTATTTCTGATTAAAAGTTAAAAGTCTGTGTTTTAGGTGGCTAAAAACGTTTCATTAAAACTCATTATGTTTGACAGGCGGAACTGCAGCTAAAACTCTCCAAATTTTCCAGTCTGCATGCTGAGAGATTCTGAGAGTTGTCGTCCAAATGAGGGATATTTTCCAGCACAAGGGTGTGCATATTATTGTGATAACCTCCTGCAGTTTTACCACCACACTACTGTTTTTGAGCAGGACATAAAATCAACAGCCTTCTTGTGCTGTTGATCCAGAGCATGTTGTGCTCGGAGCTATACTGCCTCTGAATTTGAAAGTCCCATTACTTTGCTATGACAAGTCCCATCAATAGGTCAAAACAAGCTCAAATAAGAAGAACTTTGGGTAGACAAAGCAAAGAGACAGTGGGCTGACAGAGTAGATTGGGTATATTGTACACCATCAACACTTGAGAGGTACTACTCACAGTCTCCTCAAAAGCCAAGGGAAAGCTATGCCTTAAGTCAGGAGTGGAAACTGTATGGCCCTCTAGAAGTTGATGGACTGCAGCTCTGGCAACTCTAACCAGCATAGCCAATGGTGAGAGGGGAGGGGTGTTCCCATCTAACAACATCTTGAAAGCTACCCAGTCCTTATCCCTGTTGTAAATGCATCTTTACTCCTAACAGAACTGGATGGTGATTTTCAACTAAACAGAATAAGAGAATGAGAAAGAGAGAGAACATGATTAAGAGAATGACAATTAAGTTTTGATACTACCACAAGAGCAGGACTTACTCCAGAATCCAGCAAAAGCATGCAGTGGTTGGGTTTTCAGTGTTGTTAGAATCATAGAATCAGAAGGGACTGCGAGGAACATCTAGGACAGCTCTATCCCATGCAGGAATACCCAGCTAGAGTCCATCTAAAGACCTCCAAAGAGGGAGAAGAGAGTCCACTCACGGAGGCAGTTGATTCCTTAGCTGAACATTTCTTACACTCAAGTAGGTCTTTCTAATATTTAGGGGGAGTCTCTTCTCTTGAAATTTAAACCCACAGGTTTGTATTCTGGTCTCTCCAGCAGCAGAAAACGTGCTTGTTCCATCTTCTACCTGACATCTCTTCAGATATTTAAAGCTGGTGACTATGTCACCTCTCAGTCTTTTCTTCTCCAAGCTAAACATACTCATCTCCCTGGGCTGCTCCTCATAGGGTTTGCTTTCCAGAACCATCTGCCGCCCTCCTCTGGATATGCTCCACTTTGTCAATATACTTCCTGAACTTTAATGTCCAGAACTTGACACAGAAATCCAGGTGAGGTCTGACCACTGACCAAAGCAGAACAGAATGGCAATCTGGTTCTCTGCTGACCGGCTCTTACAGTCAAAAAAGTTCTTCCTAATTATTAAGTGGAATCTCGTTTCTTGCCATTTCAGTCCCTTTAGTCTCTGGAGCAGCAGACAACAAGCTTGCTCTATCTTCTGCGTGACATTATTTCATGATAGCCATATATAAAGGATGACAATGATCAGCCAACCAACAAGTCTATGGAGATAGTGGGATTAGAATACATGTCTCCAATGCGTTGTTCACTGGATAAAGAGCTGTATGTGGCAATGTAAGACAAGGCCAGATTAAGTCGTATTGTAGCCCTAGACAAGTTTAAGTGGCCCTATATAACATTCATCTAAAAAGTAAATTATACACATTTTGAAAAGTCAAGATGTGGACCCTGGGACTCAAAATTATACACAAGCAAAGACCAGCCATGAAACCCACTGGGCAAGTCACACTCTCTCACACTCAAGGGAAGGCAAGGGCCACCCTCTTGTGAACAAATCTTGCCAAGAAAACTCCATGATAGGTTTGCCTTAGGGTCGCCATAAGCTGGAAAGAACTTGAAGGCATACAACAACAAAGTCTGCCACAGTTTAAGGCCTAGCCTAAAGCTGTCTTAGGTTATGCATAAATCCAGTGCTGATCGCAGGCTGCCCTGGCTCAAGGCTATGGAATTCTGGGAATTGGCGTTCTGCTCTGCTCTGGGCCCACAACAAACTCCAAACTCCCAGAATTCCATAGCCTTGAGCCAGAAAGAGTTAAAGTGGTGCCAAACCGGGTTATTTCTCCAGTGTGACTGCAGCCTCTAAGCCTCAGAGCCCGGTTGCAGAGTTTGGGCTGCACCATGCCAATAGGGCGAGCAGATGGATTCATCACAAAAGAGGACAAGGCACCGCCAAATGTAGGACATTCAAGGAAAAGGAAGGCCACGACCAAATACAAGCTAAACACACTCCTGTCAACGTCAACCCATGCTGCTTTGTCATGCTCCAAATGGAGGACATCATGGAACTCCTCCTGGATAGAAGACTGGAATGTAGGGCATGCCCTGGGAAAGGAGGACGTCTGACCACCCTGTAGGCGAAGGAATCAGCGACCCTGAGCATGCACAAAGTGCCTTTCGCACTTTATGGCCTCTTTATACATCTGTCTGAAAACATTAGAGTTCTAAATCCAACCCGGTCTCCCGGCAAGTGCCCTCAGTCCAGGGAGGTCCCTCTCCCCTCCCCCCAAGGAAGCCGGGGGGGGGCTAGAGGGTGAGGTCCAGGCTGTGGCCCTCCTTCTTCCTCGATCGTCGCGCCTTAGACCCGCAGGAGGAAGGCCGGGGAAGCCAGGTTCCCGGCGCCTTTAAGGCGGCTTCTGCCTTTGCTCCCTCCCTCTTCGCTAATCTGCCCAAGCGCCTCCCCGGCGAGCTTTTTCCAGCCCCGCAGAGCCTCTTCCAAGGCCAGGAGGAGGAGGAGGAGGAGGATGCTGATGCTGGAGATGCCGATGGCGATGCCGCCGCTCTGGAGTTCCTTCGCAGCACCTTTTGGGATTGCATCAGATGCGCAGCAGGACCCCCCTCCGTCCACCCGCCGCCCCCGGTCCCGATCCCTCCTCCTCCTCCTTCATCAGGAAGAAGGACCAGGCGCTGCTGTCTCTGCGCCAGGCTCCTCTCCATCTCTTTCTCCGGGAGGACTTCCCGGATGGGAAGCCAAGAATAGACCGAGGGAGGGAGGGAGGGAGGGATAGGGGACTACCCTCCTTGGCCCTGGATGGGATCCCACCAGATCCCCCTCTCTCTTCCCCCAACCCTCGTCTGCCCCGCCCCGCGTCCCCTGGACGCCTGGGCACCGGCACATGCTTCTCCTTCATCATCTTCCCCCCCCCCCCCTCCTTGGGCAACCACACCCAGGGGCGAAATCCCCGGCTGTACCTCCCTCCCTCCTTCCTTCCTTTGCCAGTCAAGCTTCGAAGGAGGCAAGCCATCCCTCCCGCCGCCCTCCTGCTTGGGATTCTCCCTTCTTCCCTGAGCTACGTGCTCGCGAGGAGGAGCAGCAGGAGGAGGAGGAGGAGGAGGAGGAGGAGGAGGAAGAGACGGTGGTGGCCGGCCCAGGAGCTGCCTAGGTCCCCGGGAGGAGGGGAGGTAGGGAAAGGAAAGGAAGGGAAAGGGAAGGAAAGGAAAGGAAGGGAAAGGGAAAGGGAAGGAGGGAGGGAAGGAAAGGAAAGAATAAAGGGAGGGAGGGAAGAAGGAAAGAAAGGAAGGAAGAAAGAAAGAGGAAATAAAAGCAGGAAGGAGAGGAAAGGAAAGAAAAGAATAAAGGAGGGGAGGAAGGAAGAAAAAGAAGGACTAAAGGAAGGAAAGGAAGGGACGGACTCTGGCCTCCCTTCCTAAACCGGGATGGACCTGGAACAAAAAGCGAGGCCACTGGCTGGACCGGGCTTCCCTTCCTGTTTTCTCCCTCCCTTCTTCGGTCCACCCCTCCATCCCTCCTCCCCTCTTTCCTGCAGGACGCAACGCCTTCCTTCCCCGGCGCAAGGAAGAGACCGGCTCCACGGGGCGCCTCCCTCCCTCCTTCCCAGGGGGAAGGGAGGCAGGGGGCTGAGCCGCCAAGGGGCGGAGGAAGGAGGCCGCCTCTCCTGGCCGGAGCATCCGTCCCACCTGTCCCCCTCCAGCATCTCTGGATGGAGTGGTACCCAGCGCTCAAGTGGCAGTCATCTAGGGCTCTGCGATGGGAGCCAGGCGTCCAGCTTTTTTTGGGGGGGGGGGGGGAGAGAGGGAAACTAGGTGAGGCTCAGAGGGGTGGGGGTTCCCCCAGACACCCCCTCCTCCCCTTTCCCCCTCGCCCCCTGCCCCCGATCCCGCTGCCTCTTCCAAACTGCTGACTCCCTCCCCCTAGTCCCCGAACGAGCTTATTTTTAGCCCGGAGCCTCTGTATTCTTAGCTCCTTTGCTACGTAGGAAGGAGCCAGAGAGGGAAAAGCGGGAGGGAGGGACTCCGAACAGGAGGCATCGAGCCGGATGGAGTTCCCCGAGGGCTGCCAAGAGCTTTCCTCCAACAGTCTCCGGTGAAATGAAAAAGAGAGAGACATCAAACTAGCGACGCTTTGGAACAGGGACGTAGCCAAGGGGGGGGGTTCTTGGGGTCCGGACCCCCCCCCTTCCATTAGAAAAATGAATGGTGTGTGCTGCTGCGCTGCCGCACCAAAGCCCCATTATAATGGTGGCACTTAGTCTGCCCCCCCCCTTCCTAAAATCCTGGCTACGTCCCTGTTTGGAAGGCAGTCCCACTGGGAGAAGGGTCGGGCTGCCTTGCCTTGGGGGTCTCTTCCCACCCAGGAGGAAACCTTGGGGCAGGGTGGCCTTCCCTCCTCCCGGGCTCTTCGCCTTTGCCCTCCATCCTTCCCTCCAGGAGATGGACCTTTCCTTCCCTCCCTCCTCTCCATAAGCCATGAGCACCCTTTGCCTGAGCATCCATTCCCCGGTTCTGGAGCATCTTCCTCCATAAGACCCCAAAAGCACTCAAACAGGAGGCAACAGGGGATATCCTTCTCCCCTCCTCTCCCCTGGACAAAATCCATCTCTCCATCCATCCGGAGGAACTTTTCCTCCCTCCTCTCCCTCTTTCTTCCATAATACCTCAAAAGCAGACCAACCCCTCCCCCCCCCAAAACAGGAGACAACAGGGGATCCTTCTCCAATCTTCTCCCCCTGACAGAGTCCATCCATATGATCCATCCAGATGAACCTTTCATCCCTCCCTCCCTCTTCCATATACTCCCTCCAGACGAACTTTTCCTCCCTCCTCCTCCTCCTCTTTCTCTTCCTTCCATTAGCCCCCCAAAGAGCCCCAGAGCAGACCAACCCAGCAGGAGGCAAGAGGGGCTCCTTCTTCCCGGGGCCGCCCTCCTCCTACCTTTCCTCGCCTCCTCCGCTCGGCCGCCCAGAGGGCCCCCATGGACGCCGGCCGAGAGAGGGCCAGCCAGACCTGCCGCGCTCCCACAGACCGGCGCAGAGGAGGGATCCGGGAGGGGGGCTGAGATCTGGGGAGGGAGCCGACCCGTCCCTTCTCCTTCCCCTTCCCCTTCTCCTTACCTTCGTCACCGCTAGCCCCCGAGCAGTGCTTAGACGATCCCGCCTGGGAGCAGCCCTGGCATCGCCCAAAGTTGCCTGCCCCGTCGCTGCCAACGCTCCCTCACCCGCCTCCAGGAGGGGCTGAGGCTGAGGCTGTTGTTGTTGTGGGTCTTCCCCGCTCCCGGCTCCGGGTTCAAGGCGATCCCCGTCCCGCTCCTCGCCCACGGGAGCCACTGGGAAGGAAGGGATGCAGCGACAGAGGGAGGAAGAAGCCGGCTCCTCTGGGTCGTCCCT
>NC_056522.1:288004436-288006534 GCF_019175285.1 Sceloporus undulatus | reverse complement strand
TCCTTCCTTCCTTCCTTCCTTCCTTCCTTCCTTCCTTCCTTCCTTCCTTCCTTCCCTCTCTCTGTTTTCTCTGCCTGAGAGGCTCTTGCCTGCTGGCCCGACGGAATCCGTATGGCGGGAGCCTTTTAAGGGCTCGGGGAGTCACTCTCCGGAGGGGAGAGCCCTGACCCGGGCAGCCCCAGCCCTCGCCGCTCTCCCGGGGAACCATCGGCCCCCCGCCCCCCACCCCCACCCCTTTGGCTCGGCAGCGGGGCTTTGGGAAAGAGGGGGAGGGAGGAGGGAGGAGAGGTCTATCATTTACATTTCCATCAAGAGTCACCGGAGAGGGTTTGAGCCTCCCCTCCCCTCCCCTCCCCTCCTGCCCCCCCTCTATTTTCCTTAGGCTTCGTCACGTGGAAGTGCCTTGGCCCCCCCAAAGCCGGGCTGGAAATAGAAGAAGAGCACATGTCGGACGGGTGGGGGGGGGGAGACAGAGAGAGACCCCCAGCCCCGGCCCCCTCTTCCCTATCACTCAGGGCACCCCTCCTTCCCACCAGCATCCTCTCCAACGCCATTCCCTTCCCGGAGGGTCAAGAAAATGCGCAGGTCACCCAGGACCCTCCATCCCTCTTCATCCCTCTTCATCCCAAACCAAGAAAGCAAGGCAGGGAGAACCGGAATAATAATAATAACAACAATTAACAACAACAACAATAACAATTAGCAAGGCGCAGCGCACCCGGAGCTCCCCAGGAGAAAAGCCCGCTCCTCCAAGTTTCTTATGAGGCGCAGCTTGCGATCTCCCAAAGCCAGGCAGCCCAAGCTTGGCCATCCAAGTTGGAGGATCTTCAAGAAGCGCAACCGCTTTCCTTTCCTTCCTTCCTTCCCCCCCTTCCTTCCTTCCTTCCTTCTCTGCTGGGTTTTCTGCCTGGTGAAATGAAAGTGCTGGAGGAAGCCCGACTCAAAGGAGGGGGGGAGGAAGAAAAGGTTATGGGGGGAAATGATCTCTGAACTCCTGTTGTCAGGCAGCAGCCCCCCCCCCTTTTGGTGCACCTCTCTACAAACCACGATAATACCCCCCCGAGCCCCCCCCCGACTCACCATGGCTCCCTGTCCGCGGGTGGGTCGGTGGGTGAGGAGCGCCGGTGCCTTAGAAGCCGGAGTGGCGGCGGAGCGAGGGTGCCGGGAGGGAGTGCGCCTCGTTTGAAGTCATCATGTGAGAAGTTGAGCCTGGCTCAGTGGATCGCCCACCACTTGGGCTGACTTCTGCATCGCCTCCAGCCCCCCGCACCCGCCGCCGCCGCCGCCACCTCGGGACTACTACTACGGGGAGAAGGAGAGGAGGAAGCCAGCCCAGGGCAGGGAGGTGGCGCGGGCTCTTCGCCTGGCTTTTAAACTACACACACACCACACACACACCACACACACACACCACACCGCCGATCTCCATTTACGCAAACGCCTGAGCTCACCGACACGTTTCCGTGCCTCTCCCCCCCCTCTTTTGGGTATCGTCTTCTTACGTGCTTTTCATGGAGGAGGAAAAGGATGCGCAACCAGATACAGCCACAACCAGCCTGGGCTCTGTGTGTGTGTGTGTGTGTGTGTGTAAGTGTGTGCGTGTGAGGTGACCCTCCCTCTCTCTCTTTCTTTCTATCCCTTCCTTCTCTTTAACGCCCCTCCCCACACTTTGCAAACTTTCCCCGTCCAAGTTTTTCCCTCAACACTCAGGCAACGCTCTCAACGTGGAGAAAGAAAGACAGACAGAAAGAAATGATGACTTCACTCTGTAACCCGCCTTGATTCCCTTGGGGAAAGGCGGGATGTGTGTGTGTGTGTATTACTAAGTCCAGTTCACTTCTCTCTTTTCTCTTTCTCGATTTGCGCAGGGAAGCATTGGTTGGGGCAGGTAAGGAAGAACCAGTTTCTCCTCCACTTTTCCCAGTCTCCCCTCCCCTCTTTCTCCTTCTCTTTCTCTCGCTTTCCTACTCCCTCCTTCCCTTTCTTTCTTTCTTTCTTTCACTCCAGGGACTTGTTGCATCCGAGGAGCTACGCAGGTGGCAGGGCTCGAAAGGGAAACGTCAGCCAGTCAGCCAAGCTAGGCAGATGGTGAATGGAG
>NC_056522.1:287998218-288004426 GCF_019175285.1 Sceloporus undulatus | reverse complement strand
ACACACACACACACACACACACACACACACACACACACACACACACACACCATACACCCCCCCACACACAAATACACAAACACCCCCCCCTCAACAAAGAGAGAGATGGAGAGACAGGTGCTTCCTTCGCCGCCGCGTGTCTCTATTTACATTCACCTGCAGAGGCACAAAAAGGACTGATTCATTGAGGGACTCTGGTGTGTGTGTGTGTTGCTGGTTTGCTTGCGTGCGCCTACTTGCCTGGATCTGGCAGGGAAAGACTATGAAGTCCATCGGTGAGTCTTCCTCCCTCTAGGATCTCATTCTTAGGCTTCCTCGGGGTGATCGGTGTCTTCCCAGGGGGGCATTCCGCGACCACTGAGCCAGAAAGTTGCAAAAGAGCCATTAACTGCAGGGCAACGATGGGAAGGAAAAGGCTGAAGTGTGTGTGTGTGTTAGTGTTAGAGGTTGGCTGCCCCACCGAATGGCTAAGTTAAAGACCGCCTCGCCTCTGGCATCCCTCCGAAGAGGCAAGCAATACTGCAATACTCTAGTAGTAGTAGTGGTTGGAGTGTTGGACTAGAGGACGCTGGAGACCAGGGTTTGATTCCCAGCTCGGCCATGAAACCCACTGGGTAGCCTTGGCAGAGTCACACTCTCTCAGCCTCAGAGGACTTCCATGGCAAAACAACAACCTCTGAAGAAACTTGACCAAGAAAACCCCAGAATAGGGTAACTCCGAAACGACTTGAAGACGCAACAAAAAACAAAGTAGTAGTCATAGTAGTAGTAGTAGTAACAGCAGTAATTAGCGATGATGATGATGTTGTTGGTGGTGATGATGATGGTGATGATGGTGATGATGATGATTTAAATTTCCCAAACTTTGGTCCTTCAGGTATGTTGGATTTCAGCTTCCAGAAGCCCCAGTCAGCTTGGGAAAAGGTCAGGATTTCTGGGAGCTAAACTCCAAAAGGACCAAAGTTTGGGAGCCACTAAAGGAGGCTCCTCTTGAGGGAAAGTTTGTGCAAAGTTTCCGTCGGGCGGATGCCCTCCAGGAGGGCTGTATATGTGAGAAAGGAGCCTTGGCTGGAGCCACCTTGGCACCTGGGAAGGAAAGCCTGCCCAAGCCTCCCAAGGGAGCCAGGGAGATCCAGGAGCCCTCAGGTTCTTGCTTTTCCGTCCGTGCCTACGCAGCGCCTGCCTTACTCCCATTAGGGAGCCTTAGCCTGCATCCAAAGGCTCCCAGGCCCCCTTTGGCTGGCAGACAACCGGGGAAGGGGCTCTTTCCGACGTGACACGGGAGAGGAAAGGGCATGGGGAGGGAAGGGAAGGGGGGATCCCTTGATATATCTTTTGATATTTGACATGGTCTCCTTAGGGAGTCCATGGTGGTGGAGTAGTTGGAAATGTTGGACTAGAAGACCAAGGGTCCCAGCCTCCGTCAGCCATGGAAAGTGATCTTGGACAAGTCACATTTTCTCAGCCTATAGAGCAAGACAATGGCATACCTTTCCTGAATAAATCTGGCCAAGAAACACCTCTGATAGGGTCGCCATAAGTCTGAGTCAACTGGAAGGCACATGGCCGTAGAATTACAGAAACCTAGTTGGAAGAGACCATCAAGGGCCACACAGTCTAACCCACTGCCATGCAGGAACTCACAGCCAAAGCACCCCTGTTTAAAGACCTCCAAAGAAGGAGACTCCACCACTCTCCTAGGGAGTGTGTTCCACTCTCAGACAGCTCTAACTGTCAGGAAGTTCATTCTGATGTTGAGGTGGAATCTCTTTTCCTGTAGCTTCCATCCATTGCTCCATTGTGTCTTATTCTCTGGAGCAGCAGAAAACAAGCTTGCTTCAGTCTCTAGATAACACTCCTTTAAATACTTAAACACGGCTATCAGATCACCTCTTAACCTTCTCTGCTCCAAGCTAAACATCCCCAGCTCCCTAAACTGCTGCTCATAAGGCATAGCTCCAGACCTTTCACCATTTTGGTCACCCTCTGGATGAAGGCAATGGTAAACCTCTCTTGAATAAACCTGGCCAAAAAAACTCTATGATAGGGTCAACATAGAGTCAACTTGAAGGCATACAACAAGTGCCCCATATTCCCAGCTGCTCTCGCAGCCTGATCTTATTAAGCATGATAGATGCAAGTCCCACTGAGTGTGGACTTCATTGCAAGAAAGTCCCCTGACAGGTTGGCCATAGGAATGCCATGAGACAGGGATGACTTGAAAGCACACAACAGAAGCAATTGCCTTCTTACTACTTTGTAGAGCTCAAGGTGAGAGTGGGCATCCACAGTAGGAAAAGGCCATGCAAGCCTCCCTCCTGTCAAAGTGGGAAATAGGTTAAGAGCAAGTACCATTTTGCAAGGGCATCAGATGAAGTGGGCTGCAGCTCCCTAAAACTCCTGGTAAAATAAACTTGAGGTTTGGACATGACTAGGAAATTCATCAGGGAAAAGATATCTAGAGTAGTGATGCTCAGCCTTTGGCCCTTGCGAGGTTGTTGGACTTCAGATCCCAGATGCTCCAGCCAGCATGGCCAATGGTCAGGAATTTGGAGTCTAAAATAATTGGGAGGGCCAAAGTTGGGAACCATAGAACCAAGCCCCAGAGGCTGTGGTCCAATTGGATCATTTTTACTAGGGTGGGCAAAGTCTTGCTCTGGGCCTTGTTATGGATCTCCTGCCATGTTCTCTGTGATACTACCCCCCCCCCCCCCACACACACACACTTTTCTCAGTCTCCCAAGGGGATTTCTCTCTCTCTCCCCCTGGATGTCTCCAGGAAGAGTGTCAATTCAGTTTATAAAGAGATTGGGCTCTCTCCCCATGGAATATTGAATACTTTTTTTTCCTTCAAAAAGTTATATTTTTTGACCCAGAAGTAGACTACTAGTTACTTGGGAGGGGGATTTTGGAAGTTTCGGAGACAAAATAAAATAAAATAAAATAAAATAAAATAAAATAAAATATTGCCACTCATCCACAGTTGGCCATCCCTTGTTTTAGACTCTGGACCTAATAGTCACCCACACCAGACTCTGAAGCCATTGATGCAACAAATACTGTTAGATGGTAATGTGCATCACTCTACCACCATCCAAGTGTGGCATTTCACTTAGTGAGCTTATGAGTGGGACCTCTTTAGATGGTGAGGCGCTTTTCTTCTCTCACATCCAGCCAGGATTAGGGTGTTTGATGGGTCCTCCATTCATTCTACTAAATGGGTCTTCCACCCCAAGGTAGTAGACAGTACCATTGATGGCAGGATCATCTATATACCCCCCCCCCCAACCTACAGCAGCATTCATTTGATATTCTGTCATTTTAATAGTGACAGTATTTTTGACTTTCCACTTATTGGTTCCCATTAAAAAGACAACTCATCCCTTGATGCTGTTGGTCATTTTAATCAGTATGCCTGAGGCTTGTGCTGAGAAGGACTAGCTATTTCCTATGCTATATCAGTGCCTACTGCAATACCAGCTGTTATTTATTCCTTTTAGTGAACAATAATCTGATTATTCTTCATTTGACCATCAGTTTGGATACTGGAACAAACAGAACAAGAAACCTGTGGCATGCTCTCCATTAGATGCAAATAACACAAATATTTATTTATATTACAAACGGAAAACTTTCCATTTATTTGATGATAACAAAATATCAAGCTATGAATCATTCTCTACCAGCAGCTTGATCAAACTGCAGTATCTCATGAAGAGACCAAAGAAGACAGAGAGATCGAGAGAGAAAGCAAATGAAGAGAAAGAAGGAAAGGAAAGGAAAAGAACCCCAATATAATTTAAACAAATTTGTAAATTTAAATTTTAATACTTAATTTACCTATTTATTTTGAGTTCTTTTTTCCCCCTTGGATTTGAAAAAAGATGAGGAAACAAAGACTATTTCTTGAATTCAAAGGTTTGTTATAAAGTGTTTGGTAGAAATGGAGGTGGGATGAATTAAGATTGCAGGAAGAATTAAATGGGATTAAAGAAAAATTCAGTCAGAAACAATCTTAAGTCCATTGGTAAAATTTGATGCCTTCCAAAAACAATGACAGAAAATGCTGACTGTCTCCAAGATGCTTGTTTACAGACTACCCACCCATTGCTTTCAGGCTAATCCCACACATTTATAAACACTTAGGCCCCATGATTTCAAACTGATTTCAAATAGAAATAGCCCGTGGCATATGCCAACCTCACCCACACCAGACTCTGAAGCTGTGGATGCAACAAAGACCTTTGTCTGGAAGGCAAAGCAAAACAGAGTAAGCTTCCAAGACAAATATCCATAGTGAGCCATAGAGAAATCAGTATAATGTAGACAGTAGACATAATGTCCTAAAAATGGAACCTTACTGACCACTTCTCAGCCACTGGAAGAGATTGTGCAAAAACCGTCCACCATTATAAATAAAATCTTTACTTCTTTTGTTCTCAGTCACCTTGTTAATAATTTGGAGAACAGAGAAGATAAAAGGTATTATTCTATGAAGATCCTAGGTCCAAAAAACAACAAATAAAACCCCCACAATATTCCAACAATCATGTCTATAGCATACAAGACTGAAACATTTTTTTCTGTGCAAATTAATATAACTTTTTATAAACAAATACATTATCCAAATGTGCTTTCCTTGGGGTGACAGTGGGGAATGGGATACCAGAAGTTTGTATTAGACATCAATAATGACAGTAGGTTTCAAGATTTTTTGGCTTTCTTCTTCCATAACTGAATAGACCTTTTAGTAAATTGTCTTCAGGTATTGTAGTGGTAGGGAAGATGTGGCTGTCCAGATGTTGCTGGATTACAACTCCTATCACCTTTAGCCAGGATAGCCAATGATCTGGGATATTGCGAGCTGTCTTCCAATGACATCTGGAGGGCCACATCTTCCATATCCCTGAATTGATAGATTACAATCTATAATTAGATTATGATATGATCTAAAATGGGTTGCCTCAATAGCACAAAATTACTTTTGCAAAAACATTACAGGAGTAGGTAAGGTTAGAGATATGGGACTCAGGGAGTTGTTGTAGTTGGGACAATACAGCCAACTGGAGTAGTATTTCTCTTAACTATTATATTTACTCCCACACTATCACTTTCTTACTGCCCTAGGCTCATTGGAAAATTGCAGTGTTGGTGCATAGAAAAGTTATAATCCAGTGCCTCTCTATGTAGTATGCCTTGGAGAAGATGGCAATACACACAGTCCTTTGCAAAGCTAGTGTACAGGAACTGTTTAGGAATAGGGCTATTGTTAGTGCCCAGTTCAGTTACACTGAACTGCCTATTCATGTTACGACTTATGGTTTTTCAGCCATAAAATAGCACTCATGGGATCCTAGACCTCTGGGTTCTATTCTTTCTCACAGACGTAGCTTGTACATTAGAAATCCAGTATGACTTTTGTCCCCTTCTCAACAATGCCCTTGGTCAGAGCTTTTTGGATTATAACTCCCATAAACCATAAACAATAAAGTTAAGGGTTTCTAGAAGTTGTGGTCCAAGAAAGCAACCATTTTCAAGCTTGGCTCTTGATTGGAGCCTGTTTTGTTTCTCCATTAGAAATCCAGAAGTTCTTTCTCAACAAGGGCATTCATGTTCTACTGAATCACAAACAATTAAGATGTTTCCCAGCATTGTTGCTTTCTTTAATCTCTATATTTGAATGCTGCCTCACAGGTGAGACTCTTAATACAAAAGAGATACAGATATGGTTCTGGTCTCCATAGATTCATTTTCTGTGAATGTGTTTATTTCTACACCAATCATCTGCTGAAATGGCACCCAGAACACTTTAAAGACTAAAGTCAAAATAAAGAAAATCAGTATAATAAAGCAGAACAAGTTAGCATTACCCAAAAAATGCCATCAAATTTAAAGCAGCAATCTCATAAAAACAAGTCCAGACATACAGATATTAAAGTCTCACATTCTTAGCTGAGGAAAAAAATCTTCTGAGATTTTCAAGCCTTGGGCTGAATTTCACTCAGTCCCCTCTTCCTTGCTTCTATGGACACTATTGGCTTGGCACCTCTAGCCATTTGCTCATTACTGACTCTGGATATCCTTTGAAAAAGTAGTTGTAAAAAGTTTCAACCAACCAAAGGGTCACCATTTGAATCTCACATGGTGTGAATCAGTGGTGTCACTAGGGCTGGTAACTCATGGTCTCACCTCCCCCATTGACCTCCTC
>NC_056522.1:287962659-287998208 GCF_019175285.1 Sceloporus undulatus | reverse complement strand
CCATACCATACCATACCATACCATACCATACCATACCATACCATACCATACCATATAGAATCCTTAGTAATGTTTTTTGTACTAACACTACTCATAAATTGTAATTTCCATATATCACTGAATGTAATAGCAATAGTTGTGACATAAACAATTAGCACCATTAATTACTTTGAAATTACAATATCATATACACAGCCTAAATGTATTTACATATTTACATATACATAGTTTCAGGTGCTTAAAGTGAAAACTTGGTAAAATGTGATGTTTTAAAAGAATTTTGTAAAAATATATATTTTATTTTTTAAATTAAAATGATTTTTTTTGAAATTTTAAATTTTAATTAAAAAAACCCCTGAGCCCTCTCCTTTCTCCTCCCATTAAGCCTTACCCCATCCACACCATCTTTTCTGCATTTTAATAGGACACAGGTGAATGCCACAGCTTGTCTCTGTCTAAAGGCAGATGTTTGGAGATCAGTGGTGTCGCATCCTCGTGTCACCTGATGTAGTCTGAACCTCCAGCATCACCCTTGAGATGCCACTGCATTTAACTCCTTTTCTTTAGGTCAGGAGTGAGCAAACTGTAACCTTCAGGCCCCTGAGACCTCTAAATATGGCCTGTGACCCCCCCAGAAGCTCCTGAAGTCCCCACAATGAAGTGATTTTTAAGGCTGATTTTTGGGTGATTTTTGTCTCCAGCCCACCCCCAATCTCCCAACCCTCCCTAAAAAGACAAAAGTTTGTTCCACTGGGCCTCCAACCCTCCCAACAGACAATTTTTTTAAAAGCAGCTGAAAATCAGCCAATATGGCAGCCAGAAGTGATGTGATGTTTCTTCAGGTGTACCGAAATGCACTTCTGCAGCCCTCTCAAAAGGCACAAGAAGGAAAAATGCCCCCTGCCCTGTTCATAGTTACTCACTCCTACTTTAGGTGGTCTGATCATCTGAAGACCTCCATTTCTCCCATCATCCCTCACTATCGGATGTGCTGGCAACGTCTGATGGAAGCTGTAGGTCTAAAGTAGCTGGAAGTTGCCAGCCCCAGATCTAGCCCTTATACTATTTGTTTCTTCATGAAACAATAAACTGGCTCACTATCATACCAGGATTTCTCTTTGTGATGCACCTTTCCCCATCAATCCCTTTGCATGCCCAATAGTGTTGCCCACCCTTCCTAAATTCTTCTAATTCATTATAGTTATTGTAGTTCATGGATGGGTAAGGTAAGGCCTCTGAAATGGTAGGCAGTTTGGAGCAATCAATACCCAACAATGATACAAATGCTTCCCTCACCCTTTTTTGCTGCCAGAAGAAGGAAAAATATTCTGTGCTGCCATTTCTTACCCTAGCTTGAATTGTTGAATTAATTATAGGAATCAAAGGAGAAATTATTCTTGTCCATTTTTTTTATAAAGAGCATGTTTAGTAAATCCCAGCCTTCCTGACTTCTACAAAGTCTGTTGGAAATAAGGATGGGCAAATCTATCTGTTTTGCTTTTCATGCATGTTCAAATTTTAAACATTTTGGCAAACTCTGCTCAAAAATGAAAAAACAAAACAAAAACTATCCCTATTATTGTTACTGTGTGCCTTCAAGTCATTTCAGACCTATGGTGGCCCTAAAGTGAACCTATCATGGGGTTTTCTGAAGCCGAGAGGGTGTTACTTGCCCAAGATCACATCATATATTTCTATGGCTGACTGGGGATTCAAATCCTGGTCTCCAGAATTGGTCCAATGCTCAACCATTGCACCACACTGGCTTCTCCCTAGCTAGAAACAAAGCCTCTTGAGAGGAGGAGAGATGGAAATACCTTTTGAAAGAAACATTAATATTCTTGTTATGTGAATTCTTGTTAAGGAAGAGAAACACTAGGCAATCTGTTGTGGGTCTTTTTTGCATCATCTCCTTGGTTTAAAACCTTTCTTGTGGGAAAAAGTAACTAGGATTAAGTCACCAGCTCATTAGTTTTTACCTGAGGACAAACAGATATATTTCAAAGCAGGTACAATTGTATCCCCTCCACAAAATATTCCTCTTAGCTTAGAATTCTCCACACGAAGAAATACTGATCACTATTTTGGTATAAGTCTCAGAGTAGCTATGCTGGCCATAAATGAAACAAAGAAAAAAAATCCATCTTGTGATGATACTGGGCCAACCCAAAGAGGAAAATGCATTGTTAGCTTTGAAGCCTACAGGTTTCTTTATCAGTTAAAGATGGTAAAATAGTATGCAGGGGAAGGAAAGTGATGGTGTGGTGGTCACAGTATGTACATTTTTGAGGAGATTTTACAGGTAGTGTGTTTAAGCAAAGAAGGGTGAGGGGTCATCCACATGGCCACAGACTGACCAGGAAGAAAGGCATAAAACAGGTCCCAGTCTGCAATTTTACCATTTTCCCCTGACGAAGAAGCCTGCTGGCACTGAATACTAGCCTTCTGTATTTTATACCATTGGGTTGGCCCAATGAAGGTATCATCATCACAAGATAAGTTTTAATACGTAATTTATTGTATTAACTGTATTTATAAGTTAATACAATAATATGCACCACTGCAATATCTAGTGCATGATACTTTTTACACAAAACCTTTTAGGGAATTAGCACTAAAGAAAATTAATTAGTTGAAAAGCAGTGAATAAACAGTGAGAAATAACCAATACCTTACACACAAATAGATATACATTTATAAATTAGTAAAATGGAGAAGTAATGAAGTTTTATACAAACATTTCATGCACAAAATGAATTAAATAATTAGGAAATAATGAATCATGAATAAATACTAATTTCCAGTCTGTAGTTTGCTTTCCAGTATTCGATAAATGGATTCCATTATTCAACATTTTTGGTTTCCACTATCTCCTTTTTCTCTCTATCTTGCTATTTTTTTAAAAATTAATTGTATTGCTTGCCAGGCTCATTAATCCATTCTTTACATGTAATTAACTTTGCAGTTTCCCAGGCTATAGCAATAATAATTATTGCTGCCTTCCAACAAATGAGCTGGTATGATTTTGGTACAAGAGAATGGAAAAGATCTAATGGCATTGGTTTTGGATTAAAAAATAAAATGATACTCAGTTATTTGGCTTATATGTCTCTTGTGGATTTTTAAAAAAAGCATCTGTGAATACATCCACTACGGATGCATATAAACAGATGTTTACATTTCCAATGTGTACAATTATTTTAAGAAGATTATATATTTATTCTTAGCTGTACTGAATACCAACAATCACAAGGCAATCCTATTCTTCACTATGGAATGTCCTGAGGTTGAAGACTTCCTCTGGAATGCCAAACACTTCGTTGGGATCATGCTGATGTAGCCCAGAAGTGGTTTGGGGGTGGATCAGAGCACAAGGAAAGCTGTAGATCCTTTGGACATGAAGATTCTTCCAGCATGCCTGGCATGTCTCCTTCCTCCTTCCTCCCCACCAATATCAGAATTCCAGGGTTGGGAAGAGACCGGCCATGGCGGGTTCTGAGCGAGCTGGGAATAATGGATCCAGGTCTTGAATGAGACTGTGCTTTCAAGAACACAAAATTCAGAACACAAAGGGTAATTTGAACAAATAATACCTATATTCCTAATACTTGAAGTAATGTTTTGAGGGAATATATCATAAAGAATTGAACAAGGAAATCACAGAAAGGCTGAGTAGAGTCTTGTTGACCTACCACAGTAGTGTAAAACCTTTTCCGTCCTGAAAATTACATTAGTACTGGTTGGCGTGGGGAGGAGTTGTACATGTCTGCAAGTACACAAACACACACACACACACAGAGGAAACAAGGAGGCACACATAAGGGGATTATGCGTGTGGTTCTGGGCCACAGATTATGCATTCATCAGACTGCTGCTGCCTTTCAAAGAATGAGGAAAATCCTGGAGTCTTCCTGCAGTAGTTCACTCAGTTTTTGCACACCTCTTTCATTGGAGGACTGTGCCTTTCTTAATGGAATGGGGGGCTGACTTGCATTGTTGTGGATCACGGGAACATGTTTTAATGTAGGGCTGAAAACTGATCAGTGATACAGAGCATTGTGTAAATAAACTGAGAATGGTATTGTACATTTGGTTTAGGCACAAATGCAGAACTCAAAAGACATGAATATATGAAGCAACTTCACTATAACATATTTTGTGCTTTTTGGTTGACCTAATAATAGTATTACTGTGCATTGTATAGAACAAGTAGCTGGACTTAAGATCCCTCCCACATTTTCCAATATATGCATGACTGCCAGCACAAGTGAATACTCATAACTCATCACATTATTTCTTATTCTCCCAAACAGTCCTCTCAATGCCCAAGTCAGTTTTGCAAGTTCACCACTATCATAGTCTAACATATACCACTGGTTAGAGTGCCAACATAAATGCTACTTTTATATCATTTGGACATAGCCTGGTGTACTGAGTTTTTGTTAATGCTAATTTGGACTTATTACTGGACTAAATACAATGTGTTAATGATTTTTGACATGACAGAAGAACTTTTGTAGACTTATTAGGTTAGTTTTATAGGGATCTGCTTTTAATGGACTGCTTGATTTTGAAGGGCCTCTTCCAAAGTTCATCCAACAACTCAACAGGTCCTCTTATACTCCCCACCCGCACCCCATACATTACAAGGAGCTGGAGAGGTTGCTGGGAGAAGGAGGAAGACTGATGGCTCACAATTGCCCATGCAGTGCTGAAATTATGCAAAACGTGTAATGAAATCCATAGTATCCTCCTGACTCCATCCCTTTTTAGAGAAAACATACCCCTCCCCATGGTTTTCAGTAGCTGTGGGGGCTATCTGAAAGGCTTAAGAGGAGGAGAGTGATTTGTCCCTCCCTTCACTTTACTCAGGCCACTCTGTCCTCCAGGTCACTGTAAAAATAATGCTGTTTGACATCACTTTAATTGTCATGGCTCTATCCTACAGAATCTAGGATTTGTAGTTTTCTGAGCACCAGCACTCTTTGACAAAGATAAAGACCTTGTAAAACTACAAATCCCAAGATTCCATAGGATAGAGCTACAGCACTGACAGTGGTGGCAAACTGCATTGTTTGTAGTACAGATGCACCCTCTGCAGTAAAACACACACTTTGCACAAAGAAGGGTGTGAGGTTCAGATTTCTTTCAGTATGAAAGGGTGGCCTAGCAAGTAATATGTGTGAGATCTTGGAAAACTTCTTCCATTCAGATATTTAGACATTACTGGGCTGGAAGAACAAATAGTCTTTACCTGGTAGAAGACAATATCTTATGCTTCCCATTTCACCTCACCTTCTGCTTTATGTTGAGTTCAACACCAGTACTACTGTTGAGATGTTATTCTTCCACATAACAAAAAATATGAAACTTTTATTTAAATTTCTGGATGCTTAATGGAATAATTGGGGGGGGGGAGGAAATCCATGTTTTTCCCTCATCATGTTGTTTCTTCAGCTGAAGGGACAGAAACCTGATGGACACAAAGGGAAATTTTAATCCCATGGTTAAACAAATTATGAGGAGGACAGAAGAGAACATGAAATGTGAAGCATTACAATCAAAAGGAGGTCCATGAGATCAGAAGGAGATAAGTCTAAGAAAGAAGTGACAGCATAAAGGGAAGGAAGAAATGTCATTGGGACAGAATGTTAAAGATAAAAGCAGCACATTTTAAAAGAGTGCAAAACCAAATAGGGAGACAGGGTGAAAATAGTTAATATGGGCAACAAGTTCAGAAATAGAGCTAGAAAAGGTTATTTGTTGAACTGTAACTCCCAGCATCCATGGACCAGTATAGAGAATTAAGAAAAAATGTCACTGCTTTTGACCAAAACAATTCCTTCTAAATGACTGGAGTTTTTTAGTCGTATGAGTGGTTACAGTCCCATTAGAATGGTGAATTCATAGACGCAATAATTCATGCTTGAATAAATAAGTAGTGCTCATACCCAACTATTTCTTAGAACGTTCCCAGAATGTTATAATAACCTTTGGGGGCTTCTTCTAAAGTAAAAAAAAAAATTATGAGTGTTACAGCCAATAAATAATGCCTTGCTTATAATCCTGAGTTCAAGACCTCTTTGCAGAGATGAAAATCTACCCATAACTCCCATTCAAAATTTAACCTCAGCTCAAAAAGTTAACGGCAAATGAATTCTGGTATGGATATAGTTTATTTTAACTTTGTTTGTTTTTTTAAACTTTCTTTACCATGTGTATGGGCAAAGTTCATTCGTGGGGGTCTCATACTTTTTCTGGGCTAGTTTTCTGTTGCGGGGCATTCAGCTTGTACAACCTTATTCAGACCAATGTCAGTACTTATATAATGGCTAACCCTGTATCGACCTGTGAAGGAATAAAACTGGTCAGTCATTTTATGCTATAGGTTGCACTTAGAGTTCTGGAGGTTTGTAAGATAAGCCCATGACACTGAAACTTGACATGAACATTAATATTAAAGTTGATGTATATGCTTATATGTAGGCATGTAATTGCTGTTTTTTATTTTGTTTTGTTATGTTTTTGTTCTTGATTTAATATGAGTTTGAAACTAATAAAAGAGAATAAAAAAAAGAAAGAAAGTGAGACTTGAGGGGAGCAGAGACAGAAGAAACCAAGGCTACTACCGCACTGCAGAATTAATGCTGTTTGACACCACTTTAACTGTCATGGCTCCATCCTATGGAACCATGGGATCTGTAGTTTGTTGTGGCACCAGAGCTCTCTGACACAGAAAGCTAAATATCTCATAAAACTATAAATCCCAGAATTCCATAGCATTGAGAAATGACAGTTAAAGTGATGTCAAGCTATTAATTTGGCAGTGTAAATTGTAAGAGTCCCAGTAGACCTGTTATACAAAACAGAGATTGGCAACCATGACCACTACAAACCCTGTCATCGTAATGAACATAGAATCATAGAATCATAGAGTTGTAAGAGACCACAAGGGCCATCCAGTCCAACCTTCTGCCATGCAGGAACTCTCAGTCAAAGCATCCCCGACAGATGGCCATCCAGCTTCTGTTTAAAGACTTCCAAAGAAGGAGACATCACCATACTCTAATGGAGTGTGTTCCACTGTCGAACAGCCTTACTGTCAGGAAGTTCCTTCTAATGTTGAGGTGGAATCTCTTTTCCTGTATCTTGCATCCATTGCTTCAGGTCCTAGTCTCTGGAGCATCAGAAAACAAGCTTGCTCCCTCCTCAATATGACATCCCTTCAAAGTATTTAAACAGGGCTATCCTATCACCTCATAACCTTCTCATCTCCAGACTAAACATGCCCAGCTCCCTAAGCCGTTCCTCATAGGGCATGGTTTCAAGACCCTTCACCATTTTAGTCACCCTCCTTTGGACACTCTCCACTTTCTCAATGTCCTTTTTGAATTGTGGTGCCCAGAACTGGACATAATATTCTAAGTGGGGCTTAACCAAAGCAGAATACGGTGGCAGTATTACTTTCCTTGATCTAGACACTATACTTCTATTGATGCAGCCTAAAATTGCATTGGCATTTTTAGCGGCCGCATCACACTGTTGACTCATGTTCAACTTGTGGTCTACTTGGACTCCTAGATCCCTTTCACATGTAGTCTTGTTCAGCCAGGTGTCCCCATCCTATATCTGTGCATTTTATTTTTCTGCCCTAAGTGCAGTACCTTACATTTCTCCGTGTTGAATTTCATTTTGTTAGCTTTGGCCCAGTCCATTCAGGTCATTTTGAATTTTGATCCTGTCCTCTGGAGTATTAGCTACTCCTCCTAGTTTGGTCTCATCTGCAAATTTGATAAGTATGCCCCCAATTCTGTCACCCAAGTCATAAACCAAGGATTATTGAGAACTGAAAGAATGTGAAATTTTAGAAAATGCAAACGTTGGGGAAATGTGACATATTTTTTCAGGACTTTGTGTGACTAATCCTAAATTCTGGATTTACATCCCTATATAGTCAGTCATGTAAATGCTGAATTAAAGTTACTATCTCTGTTTTTCAGAGAAGCTCTTCATCTTTAATAACTACATGGCAGGTAGGTACAACTAGGTCTGCTCCATGCTGGCAATAGATGTACCTGTTGAATTTTACTGGTGCAAATAAGGTAGATTTTTGTTTTACTTTGTTTTTAGATATTTTACCAGAATTTCCAAAACTTTGCAGATTCCTTATTGGCCATCTACATCATCTGTATCAGATAGGCTGTTAATGTAATTTGGCATGAGATGAAATTCCAGGCAACAAATCAAAGTTAAAACAACTCATTTAGATACCACTAAAGGGCTTGAAAAGTTGCAGTTTGTCAGTTATTGTGAAGCTGCAGGAAAAACATTTTAAATCAGATTCAGCAGTTAACCATGAGAGCAATTAGGATATGAAGATAACATTCAGTCTTACCAAGGTACAGCTCCCAAGATTCCTTGCAGGAAGAAATCAGTATAAAACTGGCATATTTGTAATATGTATATTTCCTCTATTGTATAGAATGCAATCAGCCTAAGTTTAACTGATACACTCAATTCAGGTGGAAGTATGGAAATTACTGGTATCATCCTGCCCTACACAATATCTGTGATCCCAAGGATAAAATTTCATGTAGAAAACCCAGTGTGTGCCAGGCTGTATATAGCTGTATCTGCAATCATGCTGGTACTTTTTGCAGCCATCACAATTGTTAAAATGTTCATAGGTTGTCTCTGTGTATGATGGAGTTCCCATTTGCGTTAGCAGATGAGGGCTTGTGTCTGTGTATGGTCCATTTTATATGTGTGAATGAATGGTCATTAGTATAATTTATTCCAGCAATAGTAGATCTGCTAAAATCCAGTGACTTTAGTTTAAAAGACTGTTGGCCTGGGCTGAATGTGCTATATAGGGAATGCTCCAATTGTTTCTATTTTAGTCACAAATATTTGCCCAAGGGAATACACAATCTTATTTGACTTAGCACATCCCAGAACTAAATTACAGCTAATTTGTACATGGTTTCTATATTACCTGATAACAATTCCCTTGATGAATGTCATTTAATCTATTATGTTCAAAATGTATTGTCTTGGAAATGACTAGAAAGCCTTTGCTGTGATCTTTCATCTTTGTTATCTGCTTCAGCAATGCAAGTTTTTTTTTTACTAGCTATTGCAACCAAGCAATGCACAAGAATGTGTCAGTCAATTCACTTTAGTTTGACATAATGGGGTATGTCTGCAGCTGTTAAGTACTTAGATCTGGTTATGCTACTTGTCTTGCTGACCCAGTGCAACATAACAAATCACAATGTTATCTATGAACCAGTGGTCAGTGAGTAAGACAATAAATCCACTCCAGGATTTAGGCTAAACTGTGTAGAAGCTGTCCAAGCTGTCCAACCTAGCACTGAAAACTCTTTAAAATTTGGAGTAAACCCAGAGGTAATTCACTGTCCCATTGACACAGGATCCAGAAACTGCCACTGCCTTGCACTGAATAGACATAGCATAATCATGACAAATAAAAAATTTTAAAAAATCTTTGCACATGCTTAGGGTCATCATGTTTGCATATCATGTTGAAAAGGAGCCCTGGTGGTGCTATGGTTAAATGCTGGTACTGCAACCACAACATTGTATGTTCAATACTAGGGGATGGCTAGGAGGTTCACTCAGCCTTCCATCATTGCATAGGTCAGTAAAATGAGTACCCATTTTGTTGGAGGCAATTAGCTTACACATTGTAAACTGCTGAGGGAGTGCTAGGACCTTATCGGACTCATTTCCCCCCCCCCCCCTTATGGGCATGGGAAGGGGATGCTCGGGGGCACGTGAGTCTGAGAAAAAAACACATTTTATGACACCTCAAAGTGTCCTCAAAATGGCCTCATTCCAGTGCTCGGCACCAAGCCGTTCCCATTCAGACTGAGGAGCGTCCTTTGCTTCGGTTGGGCATTTGGAGAAGGAGTAATTATTACTTTTATGGCAAAAGATATTTTGGAGATGTTGGATGAAGCACCAAAATATCTTTTCCTACCCTGACTTAAATCTTCTTAATATTGAAGGTCAGTGTGTAATATTATGTTCCTGTATACGCATAGTGGAAAACAGATTGAGACGTCAGTAAGTGTGTGTGCGCGTGCGCGTGCGCGTGCATGTGTGAGGGAGAGAGAGAGAAGTACTAGGTCCATATGACTATACAACATGACTACACAAAGTCTTATTCCACTGTCTAGGCATGGAGCTGATCCTTTGTTTTTGAAGGCTATGCTAGTGGAGCACAAACTCTGGTAGGTTCTATCAGGCTGGTAAGTCTTCCAGTACAGTTTTCCAGAGGCAGACTGTGTGTCTGTTGTCTGATCCTTAGTAATTTGGGGATATCATATCACTAGATTGATAGCCACCAGGTGAAAATTGCCCATAGCAACTGTGCATGGATTAGCTATGATCTGATGCACAGGAGGAACTACCTGCATCAATCAAATCACAGATATTCAAGGTATTTTATATATATGGAAAGAAACATATTATTTGCATATGTGTTCTGTTTTACTGACAGCAAAATCCTGAAGCTACTGGATCATGTCTGATCTTGGAAACTTAGCAGGGTCAGCCCTGATTAGTACTTGGATGGAAGACCACCAATGAATACCAGGTGCTTTAAGCTATATTTCAGAGAAAGGCAATAGCAAACCATCTGAGTGTTTCTTACTGAAGAAAATCCTGTTAAATTCTTGGGATCACCACAAATAGGAAACTTGAAGGTACATATTTTATTAATATTTGAGGGAACCGTGTTATGGTAGACATAGTTATTGCTATGAATATTACACTAAATTTAGTCCATAAACCAAGAAGTCTTAATATTCATAACTCAAAGTTGGGAACTTCTACAGACATTTGTTTGCAAAACGTGCCTGAACACAATCCTTCATCCCATGTCATTTTTTAACTTAAGCATTTCTTTCTCCCAGAACTATAGTTTGCCTTGTTTTGGAACAGCAAGACTTGTTTGTAAAAATAACAAAAGTGACAATTCTTTAGCACAAAATATATATCTGGATTTGCTTTCCAATGTCTCCTATTGACATTGTCTCTTTGCTTTTCAAACTGAAGATGAGCCCTTCTCCACAAAATCTTCCTGACTGCTCCCCATCCAATAATTCTACTGATAGGTTTTTAATCTGTATCCTTCTAGCCAAATGTCAATGTCTATTTTGCCTCTCTTCGACTGACATCATAATGCCATTGGACCTGGATACTTGAAGGAATGCCTCTCTCTACATGTATCTACCTGGAGATCAAGGTCTGCTGGAAGGGCCCTCCCCTGTGTTCCTCCAGTGAAATCAGTTGTATGACGATGTGAAAGAGGGCCTTCTCAGCCCTGGCACCTAACTGGGGAAGGTCTTCCCCTTGGAGGTGTGATTGGTGGCAACATCAGCTTCATTTACATGCCAAATAAAAATGTAGCTGTTTATTAATGTCTCTCCATTATTTTCTCCCTCCGTCTTCGCCAAATACTTCATTACAAAGATCACTACCATTCGTTCTGAGTTAACTCCTCATGATTTGACTCCCACCATTAATCTCCTCGCCCCTCCTACTAATAAACTCTCTGTGTTTCCTCCTGTTTCTTTGGAAGAACTTTCTTCGCTGCTGAACTCATCAAAACCCACCACCTGCTCTCTTGACCCACTTCCTTCTCGTCTTCTAATCTCTATAGCCCCCTCTTTGTTACCCTCCCTCCTCTATATCTTTAATCTCTCTCTCTCCTCGGGTTCCTTCCCCTCAGTCTTCAAACATGCCTTAGTTTCCCCTATCCTGAAAAAACCCTCTCTCGACCCCTCTTCCTTGGCTAGCTATCGTCCCATCTCTCTTCTTCCTTTTCTCTCTAAGGTGTTGGAACGAGTTGTCTATTCATGCTGTCTTGAGTTTCTTGAAACCAATTCCATTCTGGATCCCTTCCAGTCTGGTTTTCGTCCACGGCACTCCACAGAGACGGCCCTTACTAAGATCTCGAATGATCTTTTGCGGGCCAAGGCGAATGGTCTTTATTCTATCCTTGCCCTACTTGATCTGTCTGCGGCCTTCGACACCGTGGACCACTGTCTCCTAATAGATGTACTCTCTGACCTTTGTTTCTCGGGCCTTGTTCTCGATTGGTTCACATCTTACTTGTCAGATCGATCTTTTTCAGTGGTCTTGGGTGGTCAGACCTCGTCTTCTGTCCTCTTATCTGATGGAGTTCCTCAGGGCTCTGTTTTGGGTCCCCTTCTGTTCTCTTTATACACACTCTCCCTTGGCAAACTTATCAGTTCTTTTGGTTTCTCCTACCATCTGTACACCGATGATACCCAACTGTACCTTTCCACCCCTAATCTTTCGCCAGAGCTAGAGCAGCAAGTGTCATCCTGTTTAACAGCTGTCTCTCACTGGATGCACCATCGGCGTCTGAAGCTCAATATGTCCAAGACCGAACTTCTTGTTTTCCCTCCTAAGCCCACCCTTCACTACTCCTTTTCTATTTCTGTCAATAACGTCTCTATCCAGCCGGTCCAGGAAGCCCACAGTCTTGGTTTCATCTTTGACTCTTCTTTGTCATTTATCCCTCAGATCCAGACTACAGCCAAAGTCTGCAGATTTTTTCTCTACAATATCGCCAAAATCCGTCCATATCTCTCAGCTTCTACCACAAAGACACTGGTCCATGCCCTAGTGGTCTCACGACTAGACTACTGTAACCTCCTCTTGGCAGGGCTTCCCCTCTCTCATCTCCACCCATTAATTTCTGTTCAGCATTCAGCTGCACGTATTATTTCACTCGCTCGCCGTTATGATCATGTCTCCCCTCTGTTGACCTCCCTTCACTGGCTCCCTCTTCCTTTCCGCATCAGGTACAAACTTTTGCTACTCACCTTTAAAGCCCTGCATGGGCTGGCCCCTCTTTATTTAACCGATCTTCTCTCTCCCTACATCCCTACTCGCACTCTCCGCTCTGGTAGCCAAAGTCTCCTCTCTCAACCCAGGATCTCCTCTGCCCCATCCCGGATCCATCCCTTCTCTCTTGCTGCCCCTCATTCCTGGAATCTTCTTCCTCTGCATACATGGCTCATCACTTCCCTAGCCAGCTTTAAGACTGAGCTGAAAACCATATTGTTTAGGGAAGCGTTCTCAGGGAATTTGTGATTGTCATCTGGCTGTCTGATAATATTTGATGTGATGTGATTTGTTTTATATTTGATGTTTTTAATTTATTTTTCTTTTCTATATGGTAATTTTATCTATTCCTCTTTTAATTGTTATTATCTTAGAATGTACGCCTTGGGCAGGCTTTTATATACTCTTTAATTTTACCGACTTTGTACAGCACTGTGTATAATTACAGCGCTTTAGAAATAAAGTTTAATAATAATAATAATAATAATAATAATAATAGTCATTGGACTTCACTGATTTATTACAAATGCTACTCATAGGGTTTTAAAACTATTTCATTGTTTTAAAATAATTTTAACTTTTTATTGCTTTAAATATGTTTCTAGTCTATTTAAATTATTGTTTTATATTGTTAAACTATTAGTATTATTTTTACCTGTATGCCACCCCAATATCTTGATATAGGGCAAAACAGAATTATTTTAATATGTAAATTTTTAAAAATAGCAATAGCAGCTACATTTCTATATTGCTTTATACTGAACTAAGCAGTTCGTAAGTGGTTTACAGCATGTAAGCAAATTGCCTCCAACAAGCTGGGTACTCATTTTAGCAACCTTGGAAGGATGCTAGGCTGAGTCGACCCTGGAGCCTCTGACTGGAATCAAACTCACCTTGTTGTTGTGAGTGGTTGTGAGTGAGTGGCCACAGTACCGCCATTTAACCACTGCACCACACTCATGCCAGCAGTGGCCTCTATAACTCAGAGTTCAGAAAGTTACTTTGAAGAAGAGTGACTATAATAACATGCTGATGCCATCTCTTGGGTCACAGAGCAACCTCCTACCACTGCTCCATTATGGGTGGTTTCAGCAGGTCATTATTTTTCTTTTATTTTTAAAGTAACTTTCCACATTCTACCTTTATTTATCATAGTGAGACTTTAAATCCAGGATACCTGTTTACGGAGAAGAAGTAACATAGAGTGTGGATTAAACAACAACCACAAAGTCCAAGTGTATCACTCTTAAACTGTCTTTGTCAGCCAATACAATTTTCTGTTGTTCCTTTGTGGATAATTTGCAGGACTGTATATTATATCACTTGGAGCCAGGTTTAAGGAATGGTGGGAAGAACCACTCCTCCCTACCCAGACACAGAGTGTGTGTGTGTGTGTGTGTGTGTGTGTGTATTCAACTCTCTTCCATGCCAGCATTCTCTGAAGATGCCAGTCACAGATGCTGGTGAAACACCAGGAATAAATTCTTCTAGAACATGGCCACATAGCCCCCAAAATCCACAAAAATCTAAGAACCACTTTTCATTTTATCTTTCCCTAACCCTGTATTAACATGGTTTTCTGCAAGCAGTAAAAGAACATAAAGCTCAGCCAGGGCTATATTACTGGCAGCATGGATGGATGAGCCTCCTCTAATTCAGCAACAACAGCTTCAGAAATGATATCTTGTTGTGGTTCTAAGCCGATGACAAGTGGACCATGTATCCTACTTTCCTTTTCAAATAGTCTACTATTTGAAATGGTGTTGTAAGAAGTTAGTCTTGTATTTGAAAGTGGCTTCTGTTTCAATAGCTCTAATCCAAGTCCAATTTAATTTTTTTTAAAGAACAATCTATAAAGGAGAATGACAACTCTATAACTGACTGGTGGTTGTTGTGTGCTTTAAAGTCACTTCTGATTTATGGAGATCCTAAAGCAAGCCTGTCCCAGGGTTTTCTTGACATGATTTGTTTAGCTAGGGTTCTACCAGTGCCTCCGAGGCTGAGAGAGTGCCATTTGTCTAAGTGGGTTCCCATGTCCATGTGGGGATTCAAATCCTGGTCTCCAGAGTCATAGCCACCAAGAATTAACATCTGGGGAGAAGAGTGAGCCAACATGCCGGTCACTTGGTCACAGTCTTCTCCAGTTGAGTGAGATGTATTTTTGTTTACATTTTATCAGTCCCAACCCCCAGGTTTCCATTTTCCATCCATGCAAATCATCACATGCAAATCACACTTTCTACCCCATCCCCCCCCCCACCCCGTGTATGAGTTGCATTTCCTTCTCTTTAGTACTGCATTTGAAATAGTGACAGGGATGGGTTTCAGTAGGATGAAGAAATGTATAATGGACTGTCTATACTTCAATTCCAGTTAGGTGTGTTAGGCCTATAGATACATGGAACTATCACTCCTCCTATCTGATCATCCTTGCACTCAGTGTGCTTAGGATAGGTACTTTAACATGACTGGGTTTTAATTTTTTCTTGTACAGTCACTGTGATCTTCATCTAGCCTCTGTCTGCTAGAGAAATAGTTTGCAATCTGACCCGGGCATTCACACCCCCACCTTTGTTTGTTTTAATAATCTCTGATGCCATTTCCCCTTCTGGATCAGCTTTCTGTGCCTAAAAGCCATTCCCGATTATGTGAATTCATCCCATCCTGTAGCATACAGATGAAAACCACTGAGTCACAATGCCATTCAGATAATAAACTTCCCTCCCACCACTGCCAAGTACATCTGCACAGCATCATAATCTCTCCCCATCTTTCCCCCCACCTCTTCTCTTTTCTTTCAGGCTGTTTCTTAAGACATCAGGAAATATTCTGTCTTACACAAGCCTCAGGCACTGTACTTGTTACATCGACACCTTGGGGGCACACAGGGAAAGGCTTTCTACAGAGTCATATTCAAATGATAGTTGGAAGAAAAGGTGGGCTCCCTCCTATCACTTGTTATCACCTGAAGACACATATTATCCAGTTACTAGGCAGAATTTCTAAAATGATAGGCTTTAGCCTTAGCTCTTATATTTCTTCTTGAGATGAAACTCCCAGTGAAGTCTCATTTGAGTAAAAGAAAGTTCTTAAAACTTAAGCAATACAAGAAGCTAGGACCAAGCTGTGTAAATTTGGGCATAACTGGGAATCTAGTATGTGAATGGAAATGCAGAATTTCACATAGAACCCCATACATTCAGCTTTACCAGTTCTCCTGGTTGCCAGTCTGTTTCTGGCCATTTGCTTTAATGCTTGTTTGATCTCTGAAGCCCTATAAGGCTTAGGTCCAGGTTTTCTGACAGACAGTACCTCCTTATATGAGGCTGTCTGGACCCAGAGATCCTCAGGAGAAGTTCTTCTTTCATTCCCACTGCCTTGACAGGTATGGTTGGTGGGGACGCAAGATAGGGACTTCTCACTGACTGCCCCTAAGTTCTGGAAATCCCTCCCTGCAGAAGATAGAAGGGCTCTCTCTTTGCTGTCCTTCCATAAGCAGGTGAAGATTTGTTTTATTCTGATAAATGTTTTAGCACACAAGGTTTGTAACTATTAAGAGTGTGTTATATTCTTTTTAAATTAAACTATTTTAAGCTGTTTTTAAAAATCCGTCTAAAGTTTATATTTTAATTTTAAAAAAATATTTTAATTTTTTATTCCAAGTTTGTTTTTAACTACATTGTAATCATTTTATTTTATAAGCCTCCTTAAGTCCCAATGTTGAGAAAAGGTGGGGATGGTGGTGGTGGTGATGGTCATAATCTTCTTCTTCAAACCTTGGCCCATGGCATTTTGCTGTCTGAGTCAAAGAAAAGTGGGCCAGCATGTTGTAGTAGTTTGAGTGTTGGACTATGACTCTAGAGACCAGGGTTCAGATCTCTGCTCAGCCATGGAAACCCACTGGGTGATCTTAGACAAGTTGTTCTCTCTCAGCCTCAGAGGATGACAATGGCAAGCCGACTCTGAAGGAACATACCAAGAAAACCCTATGATAGGGTCGCCATTAGTCAAAAATGACTTGGAAGCACACAACAGCAACAGGCAATGATAAAGATCTCCCCCTCCCCTCCAGTGTTTTCCACACAGAAGCCAACTGGATTGGAATCGTTTTTCAGTAAAAGTGAAAACAGAAAACTCTTGATTAGAAAAATAGAAAACAGGATAGAAAACTCTACTGCAACTGAGGGTGGCTTAGGGGGTACGATACAGATGTAACACCTGCGTGTCTCTGTCTTCCAGTGCATTGTCCCTCTGCCATTTGCCTCTGGAGGCTACTTCAGTTTCCCTAATGATAGGGACATCTCTCTCTCTCTCTCTCTCTCTCTCTCTCTCTCTCTCTCTCTCTGAATGGATATGTGTATGTGTGATTCATAACAGTAGTGAGCAAAAGTAGAGATGGGTAGCACTGAGGTAACAAGCAGGGCATGCAGGCAAATAGTTCTAAGCCATTTCTTCATTCCTCTCACTTCTTGGTCTGGACACAGGCCAAACTAGTTGGTACTCCAGGCTAAAGTAGCTGGAGGGCTGCTCTAATTTTGTCAGGATGAAAAAAACATCTCTTGGGGACTGTTCTGTTGGCCCAGGGTTGATGTGTGCTCTGAATCCGCCCTCTGTACCTCCCACACACTAGGCCAGAGGCAAAAGAGAAAGCTGTTTGAGTTTGTCTGTGCTGCTTTTGTACCAGCAGAGACTTTTTTCAGCTCCCTGTTGAAGTCTGCCATCACTTTATTTTAATGTTGGTTCTTCTGCAGTCGTGGACACTGTGCTCAGCATCTCTCAGCCTTACACCTCCACCACACCTCACATGCAGAGCTTGTGGTAACCTGCCTCAGGAGGAAGATCGTGAGGCACCTACAAAAGAAAACAAATGGTCAGTTATTTATTATTATGTTTTTACCACTGGAGAAGGATATGGTGAAAAAAGAAAGGTATTGCTGCCATCACATTTCTGGGCCAATTTTGGAATTTATGTTGAGTGTCTTTCACAGAGGCCGAGAGATGTTGTTGGATTGCAAGTCCCAGTAGCCATGGGCAGCCTGGCCAATGGTGAGGAGTGCTGGGAATTACAGTGCAACAAGAACTGAAGGACTGCATGATACTCTTCACATTATAGGGCAGTCATGGGCAACTGAGTGTGGGATTTAGGGGTCAATCCCCCCCGAGTATCCAGAAATATCACCTTTCTTCAGATGTACCCCACTCAGGATGAGGACTTCAGGGCATCAGGGGTGGGGTATGTGAAGGAGGTTGTTATGACAGTGGGGGGTTTGAATGCTTTTTCATGAAAATCATGCCAAAAATGGGGTTGAAGGTTCAGGGAGGTTTGGAGGATGGCAAATATGAGGTCTGGACATTCCACCTAGCCTGCATGCTATACAATACTTTCCACCTCCTTTTCATGGAGAACACACAGTCATTTCTTCAGCTGCAAGTAGATTTAAAATAATGGCAGCCAGCTCCAATCTGACAACATATTTGTTTCCTCATGTGCTTCTCTGATTGTTAACCAAGCAGTTATTCTTAGTGATTTTAATGAAACATGTGTTGTTTGATTATAATTCTATTGTTTTAATACTTCACTTTGTGGTTTGAAATCCCAGAAAATTATAAATGAATTATAAAGTAATATAAAAGAATAAAAAAAAAATGCAATACTGTAAATAAATAAAAGCAACTTTTTCAAACCAGTACTTTTGTCCAAACACACATTTGAGGAGACTAACCTGTTACTTTTTCACCAAATATCTGTATGGTGTAATGATGTTATTGCAACCCACCTTGGGTCAAGATACAACCCATTTCATGCAGTGTTTCCTCACACTGGGTCTCTAGTTCTTGTTGAATTACAGCTCCTATCCTGCCCATCCAACATGATGGATGGTTAGGGATGATAAGATTTATGGTCCAAAACATCTAGGGAGCTGTGGTTGGAAATCAATGGAATAAGCAACAGGCATAAATTAAATCCCACTGTATAGCAGAAGGTAATTGGTTGAAAAGCCACTAAGTGGAAAAACATGGAGTTGTTTTGCTCTTTTCTTGTGTAAACTTTTCCCAATTGCTTTTGTTTTCTGCTGGTTTCTGCTGTAGAAACAAGAATGCCTGACAATGTTAAGCAAAAGGTTGTCTAAAGCTTTCACTATTTTCTGTCTTCAGTTAGACAAAATCTGCCCTGCAACAGGTCTGAACTAAAAACCGGAAAACTAACATGTTAGAGTATATATAAAACAAAAGAGTGCATCATTATAAAATTATGCCTCAAATTTGTTTTAAAAAATGGCCACTACCCCCAAATTAAAAACAAGAAAAAGAAATAAAAGAAGACACATGCCTAATGCTACAAATGCCATCTGTTCAATGAGTGCATATAGTTGTTTGGAATTTCAGAATGGACACCTAGCCTGAGTTAAAAAACAAAACAGAGGGAGAACTGATCCCAAGTTTAATCACACAGAAGTGTGAATGTAGAAATTGAAGTCTGTCATTCCTTACCTCCAGGATCGTGGTGTATACTTGAGACTGCCACTGAATTCCCAAACAGAGACACACAGTGATAGGGAGACATGTCAGTGCTGGAGACAGATGGTGAACCCCCCAGAAGCTACAGCCTGACACAAACACACATGGAGATACAGACCTGGCCATATTGACCCCATCAGAGCATCACTGAGATAAGGAGGGACAGAGATGCTCTGTTTATATCTAAAGTGCTCAGCAATCAAACAGCACCTGCAGGAGGCTACCAGATCATAACTAGCCTGACATCTCCCTCAGAAAGCAGTTGCTGGAAACTTATTTAGGGGTAGGGATGTCTGGGTGGGAAGTCAGTGCAGTAGGTAGATTAACTGAAAGGGCTTGGGGATATCTGGCTCAAAAACTGACATTACTTGAAAGGGATTCATATTTGGAGCTCAGGCCAGTGTTTGGGACTCACATTTGGATAAGTCACTTGTGTCTCATACATACTACTTCATTTTCAAAAAAGTGAGTGTGGTCAAAGGAGAAACCCATACTTACTGTGTGGAAGTGACATCCAAAATGAAAACAATTGAATGAACAAACAGGCAGACAAATCAGGGCCTATGCAGAACTGCTATAAGTTCTGAAGCCCCTATTTGGCTCTTAATAGCAACAGCAATAGCAAGTACATTTCTATACAACTTATCAGTAAACTAGCACTCCCTAAGCAGTTTACAGTGGGTAAACCAATTGCCCTCATCAAGCTGGGTACTCATTTTACTGACCTATGGAAGGACGGAAGGCTGAGTGGACCTTGAAACCCTCCTTGGGATCAAACTCACAACCTTGTGGCTGCCATACTGGCATTAAACCACTATGCCACCAGGGCTCCCTGGAGTATTAATATAGGGCAATGTTTTCAACCAAGTGCGAACTTAGCAACATGGACTCCATTCATTGATTCATTTCCCCATAGTGAAGAGCTTTTTACCTCCTTTCTTTGCGATGTGAACCAGGGACATCCTAATATGAACATACCCTGCGTTCTTCCTAGCGATAGTAGCTGGCTTTGGGAGCTTTCCTTTTGTCATGTCAATTGCTTGCCACCATTTCTCATGATCAGAGAGAATAAATGGGGCAAATGGGGCTCTACAAACAGCCTGTTCAGGGGCGGTTCTATACCACCCCTGAATGGGCTGGGTTGGGGACATGGCAGCTGCATGCCACGCCCCCAACCCCCTAAAAAAAGAAGCCCCAAAGAGGGGCTTCTTTTCCCAATGCTACAGAGGTGCCATAAGGGCTGTGGTGTGCCCTTATGATGCCTCTCATGCACAGTGCCGTTTAGGTGCTGTGCATAAGCGACATCATCATGGGGCGTGCCATCTATATGGGTGCATGCCAAGATGGCACCTGGGAAGCATGGTAGGGTTTCTGAGCGTGTAAACGCTCAGCCCTGTACAACCCTAGTTTGGGCCCAGCCCTGGACTAAAGAGACAAAACAAAGGGAACTTGATGTCTTTTGGACCAAAACTGGTTCTTTCTCTGAGCTGTTTGAAGGCTTGCTTGTGTGTTTTTTGTGCAAGCACATGTGGTCTAAGGGGTAAAGCTGCTGCTGAGAGGAAGTGAATCATTGATGTGGCTTGCAACAGACCTACCAGCCACTAGCTCTATAAAGCTGCCCTTATGGTCTCTGTGAGCTCATAAACAGAGACATCTTTCATGGATGCAAAGCAAGGATGTTTGAGCAGGAGGCCTGGAGCGTTGTGTCAATATCTACAATAGGGTGAATTGACATGGATGGTGAAGGAACTACTTTAGTGACCTGCTGCATCTGTGCCATTTTTTGTTCACCTGTTTTAGCTATGGATTCCTGCATTTGCCATGGATTAGACTAAATTACCTTTGGGGTACCTTCCAATCCTACAGTTCTATGAATCTGCCCAGGTGTTAAAAGCTGAGTCCAGGTATGACTCATAGGTGGCCATCTAACTGGTGCTTCTGAATATACCACAAAGGCCCGTTATAGACGGGCTAAAAAGTATGCGCAGAGCGCGTACTAGGGTTAAGACGGGGCAGTACTTCCGCACCGCCCTAACCCTAGTGCGCACTGCGCACGCACAAAATGGCAGCAGCCGTTCCACATGGCCGCCGCCATCAATACGTGATGACCATGCCGCCTCCAAATGAGGCGGCGCGGTTGTGACATATTGGGGTCGCAGCAGGGCACCTAGGGCGCCCTTTCTGTGACCCCAGAAGGAGCTCCGTTTTGGAGCTCCTTCTTGGTTTGGTCCGCTGGGCGCAGCCTTCAGATGGCTGCGCCCAGCGGACCAAAGGAGAAAGGGGCCAAACGGCCCCTTTCTCCTTCTCCCCGCCACCACGGGGTGTCCTTGGGGCTTGAAGCCCCAAGGACACCCCTTTCCAGGCTGCGGGGAAGGGGCCTTTTGCCGCTTTCCTGCAGCCCGGAAAGCGGCGGATTGGGGCTTCAGCGGCTGCCGCTCTGGCCACTGAGGCCCCGATCCGGCGGGGAAAGGTGTGCCTACAGGCCGCCCCAAAGGGGCGGTCTGTAACGTGCCAAACAGATGTACTAGATTACTCCCTTCACACCTCAGTATGCAGAGAGAGAAAGGAATAGAGGAATAGAGAAAATGATACTTCCCCAAAATTTCCTTGACTAAACCAGATTGGACAAGTTGCTTCTTAGGACCACAGCTCTCAAATCCTCACAGTCAGTATGATCAGTGACTGTGCAGCCTAAGAGATTCTGGGTGCTATGGCCCACAGAAGTAATTTTTCTAAGCTCTTATTAGTGGCTATTGTGGGAACCAGCTATTAACTGTTTGGGAGATGTCTCTGCCTCCTAAAACTCCCATATTCTCTTCCTACTGTTCATAGAACCATAAATATATATACTCTCTCTTCCTCCTATGTTCAAACAGAGAGTATTATCTGGGCAGAGTTGCTTTTATAATGGATCAGTTTGTATCTCAGGTAGCTCCCTGGTTCCAATCAGCCTGAACCAAGGACTTGTATATCATATGTGTATTTATATATAGTATTACATTTAGTTGTGAAAGAGAGGAGCATATGAGCCCACGGTAATGGAAACTATTGGTCCAGGAAAGTCCTCCACATTGACCCCAGCAAAGTGAGCCTTCAGGTATCTCTTACTAGGACACAACCAGAGATACTGAAGGAAATCAGAACCTGAGGAAAATAGAAACGTGACTGCAGTCATCTCTTACTATTCACAACTTGAATATGGGACTCTTTGAATAACAGCACAGTCCTCTTTTAATCAGAATGATAAAATCTATTACACAACAAAATTTGCCCGGGTTCAGTTCATTTCTTTTTAATCTTCCTAACTAAATATTAAGATACATCCCAACAGGAAACTCATCTGAGAATGAAAACAGCTTCTAAAATGTTGTGTCTCTGTGTGGTTTTAAGGAAAGCCTAGCCAATGTTAGCGAAAATATTTGAAATGCAGATCTTTAACTTTGGAAATTATATGTGAGTCAGTTTAAATTAGGATTTCTATGTGCTTAACAATAGGAGCCTGCTGAAACAGGGCCTTACCAGGATACAAGAAGTAGCAGATACCGAGAGGCAGAGCGTAGTCACAAGAATTTGGAGGACAAATTGCTGTGTGCTAGGCAGTCTGTCAGGAGCCTTGCAAGCTAGTTTGCCATTCACAGATACTGTGGAGAGCATTGCCCTGTTGCCAGGGTTAAACAAGGTGGGGTGGGGTGCATCTTGTTTCTCCTCAGCAGAGGAGAAAATGAGGAAATCTATACAAAACTCTAGTTAAATAGCCCTAATATAAGTTCTATATGAGTGTTCAGAACACATCCATAGAAGTGAAGTATTCATTAAGAAGACTCAAATAATGTAGTACTAGTACAATTGATGTCTGGAGAAAAATGTGCATAGCTGGGACTTTTAGAAACTGGTAACCACAGACAGGTGTAAATACAGACCAGCAGAGAAAGGTTTCAGTATCTCCACAGTGTTTAACCACAAGTTAAATGTCTCCATCCTCAATAAGTTCAGGGAATCTGAATTAATTTCATTATGAGAGAGGCGATTTTCTTTACTGTTGTGTTATCCTGTTGTTGTAATTAGAAGTGGAAAATTAAGGAATGAAGTCCTAATATTTCTTAACTATCTGTTGTTAAGTACAGTAGGGGAATGCAATTCAAGACACTCCTGCTAGTAGCAATAATAATAATTGGTTCCAGTGATGATAGGCACTCTCCCAGGATTTGAAATGGATTGACAACACATCGGAGTGAAATCACCATATATAGACACACAATAGCAAAAGGTGACACTATTTAGATCATGCCACATTATTTGATGTTACTTCAATGATTCTTTGATTCTTGGGTAGAATCCAAAGTATCGAAGGCCCCAAACTCCAGACAGTGGCATCTGGCACACTGTGAAACCAAGATACAATCAAAAGTGATAAAAGTTTTGGCTTGCCTTAAGAAAAGTGATATAAAAGTATACAACTAACTAACTAACCAAGTAGTAAAGAAGAAGTGGGCGGGGGTGTGTGGAGGGAGGTAAATCCCAGACAGGCTTGATATGACTTTAGAAATGAGCTCGCTTTTTTATTAATATTTAGGTGCAGGGAAAGAATAGGCCTTGTGGGCCAATCCACATTTCTATTGCATTTTCCTCCTTATTTTGCTCGCTACCTGTAGCAAATGCACCTTTGTGGAAATACATATTCTAATAGCCAGGTAGCTGTAGACCTCAATTTGCATTTTTATACCATATATAAACTGACTCATAGAATATATCTTGTTGGTCTACAACTAAGCCATTCAAGTCTATTTCTTGAGTCTTCCTCTTTAACAGCTGCCCAGTCCATTGGTAAAAAAATTTTTAAAATAAAAATCTTCCTATGTTTGCAAGGAGGCAAGACTTAACATAAAATTAATCAGACAAGCATAGCGAGTTACTTTGCTTGGGAAACATTTTGGTAAGTTATTCCTAGAGTCCTGATAAATTTTGTTATCTAATGTTTGGTGGCTAATTTTAATGTATAAAACAACTGACTATTTTGAATTTCTGCATGCTTGGAATTGGAAGCAAGTTGATTTGACACTCTTATCCATTGGTATTACTTTGTTAGTAAGTGGTTTAAAGGAAACTTTGGAAAACAGTCTATTTTTTTTTCATAAATATGTAAAGCTGGATGCAGAGCCCTGGGGGTGCAGTGGTTAAATGCCTGTACTGGCATTTAAACCCAAAGGCTGCGAGTTCAAGACCAAGAAAAGGGCTCAAGCTTGACTGAGGCTTGTGTCCTTCCGAAGTTGCTAAAATAAAAACCCAGATTGTTGGGGGCAAATTAGCTTACAGTTGTAAACCATTTAGACACTGCTTAGGCGGTATGAAGCAGTATATAAATGAAGCTTGTAAATTTGTAAGGCAGCTTGTCCTGTTTCAAAAGGATGGAAATGCAGATGCACTGTTTTGTCACAGAATCTTTCCCATCTGAACCAATTTGAATGACACTGAGTTCTGAAGCAAACAAAAATTATGCTACAGATCTGTGCTGAAATAATGTTCCCCTCCAAATTTCTAGCTTTCCTTCCATTGCAATAAGCTTTTTTCTAAAAGATGGAAACACAATCAGATTATTACTAAAAGCCTTCTGAATTTTTCACAATCTGGATTGAACTGAAAGGAAGGTTTTACTGTATCTTAGTAAAATGTACTATAGTTCACAGATCAATTTTGGAAACAAAGTAATCTTTCCAAAGATCAGCTTATCCATCTGTACAAGTCAAGACCACACAAGTAATTTAAGAGAGCTGTTCAAGGGTCTACATATGTCAGAGCTGAAAAGAGAAGTAGGAAGTTCCAAGAACTTGATGACAGAATTCATCAGTTTGAATGAAAAAAAAAAAGGGGGGGGGGAGCCAGAGTAAAAGTGTGTTATAAAGTTTATGTCAAAGCTCTCAAAGCAAGTCTGCCAATTGCAGGTGACTCATACAACCTTCTTCAGCCATTTTCACACCACTTCCCAATATGTGTCATAAAGATACAAGTACAGAACTGATATGTTAGAATTGGTAACAGTGATGAAAGTGAATTGGTTATTGGTGAATTGGTTATTTTTTCCAGGAAGTCCCATAATGCCTTACCAGTAATCTAGGAGGGAACAGGCATTGTGTGAGATGCCTGGCTCCTACTGAAAATGACATCCCCGTATGGAGTTGGTATCTTCTCCACTTGCCTATTATGTGCTTTCAACATGATTCTAACATCTAAATTTATTAAATCATTTTTGAAAGATTAAAATAAGATAATTTAAAACCAGTTAAACTGCTGCTCAGTAAGGATGGTAAAATCTGAACAGATCACAGTGAAAAGGCAGAACTGCTCAACACCTGTTTTGCTTAATCCCTGCCTCCACTCCTCAGTAAAAAAGCACTGGCATGTGCATTGCAAATCAAGTTGATAAGGAGTTCGTCAGAGGGCAGAGGTACATCTAATGGTTTTAAGTTACAGGAGGGTAGATTTTGACTGAACATTAGAAGGAACCTCTTGACAATAAGAATGGCTCAGCAATGGAACTGATTGCCTCGAGAGGTGATGGAGTCTTCTTTTCTAGTCCTCTTCAAAAAGAGTATGGACAGCTATGTGCTGGAGATTATGTAGCTGGAGACCATGCATTGGGCAGGGAGGCACACTTCATGACTCATTGGGCCCCTTCCAACTATACGATTATGATTCTATAATTTAAAATAATACTAACCATAGTGAACCTGCAAATTAGATAAAATGGTACAACCTCCTTATGGCCTGAAAAAGAACACAATAACGGTGCCAAAGAGTCAGTACAGTGGAACTTCCTTTGCGCAAACCCTCAACAGTTTTCAACACAGCCTGAAAACCAGCTCCATACCAAAGAATACCAAAGGCATTTGGAGCAGGTTTTGAGAATGGTCATTGGGCTACAGAATGGCCTCTTGTTCTCTAGCCAAATGAGTTGTGCCAGTAGAACTATGAAGTCTTTTGAGAGGAGAAGACAGAGTTCAACATAGGGTTTGCCATTTTCACTGGCATTCCCATGCCCACATAATAAGTGGTTCTGCTTTTTCATGTTAGTGTTAAATATAGGTGAAATGTTTGACCAGAATGTGTTCTCAAGGCACTTTTGTCACCTTTTTGTGTCCATGCAGCAGAGAACAAAGGAACAAACAGCCTCTTCTAGTGAGTACTCCTCTGAAGTGAAGTGTAGTGAGAAAGGAATCTCAGGAAGACCTTAAATCTACTCATGATTCATGTATGATTCAACAGACATCATGGCTGCTCTCTCATTGTCACAGTTTTATTTGATTAATTATTTGCCTTCTAGCCAATTGATCAGTGTGTGTCATTTAAATAATTTGCATACTACTGAAACATCTATACAGGTACTTCTCTGAGTTACTGGAAGAAGGGTGCTGTAATTTACAATTCAGATGGTATAATCCAGTGTTTGAAACACCACATTTAATATTTGTTCATTCCACAATATAATAACACTAACATAGAAACAGCTGTAAAATATATAACAGTGCACCCTCAAGTCTCTGCATCGCTGATTAAAAGTAGACCCCAGCAGTTAATCAGGTAAATCTTTAATCTTCTCATTAAACAGATTAACGTTTACACCCCTATGTATACCAGATTATTTAAACCATTCACCCCTGTGGATATTGTTCAAAGTGCACATTGCATATATGCTGGAATGAAGCATTCTCCTAAGTGTCTGCTTTCAAATAATCTCTAAACTGTTTTAAGGACCCCTTGAATTTAGAAAGCATGGAGTGGGAGGTAGTTGTGATAATGTGGAGGTAGAGAAATATTTTAAAAGACGGCCCAAGGGATTTTTCTGCTTCAGAAAATGGTACACCCCCCCCCCCCTATATCTACTCAAGATAAATTGTGCTCAAAGCACATTATTTTGCCACCTGAGGGGGAAAAAATCCCACAAGCATTTCTGTCCATCCCTGGTAATAAAAATACATAATAATAGCAAATTAAATTACTTCCACTTCACAGCCCCCTCATCACGTCCAAAATCTGTTGCCTAAGGCAGTGGCTCCATTCGGCTTAATAGTGTGACCAGTTGCATTCAGAATAATGTTTGTGAGCCACATGGTGAACAGCGCTGTGGGGAAGAGGGCATTTTGTTGGTCTCCATGAGAGAAGACCAGAGGTTCTGTGCTTGGCCCATAGGGCCAAGTGAAATCCTATGCAAGGGATAAGAGATGGGATATTTAAAGGCCCATCACCCCCTCACATACTTCTTTTGTCTGATCGCTGTGACCTGCCCTCAGTGCAGTGTGAACATTCCTGGCAATCTTGGGCTGGGTAGGAATATTTTCCCTTTTATCTGGGGTTTTTCATCTTCCCCACACTGTATCTTGTCACCCCCTATGTGGTGGAGGGTTGGGTTATGTAACTGTCTCCAAAGGACCGGGAAACAGGGAAAGAGTCTGCTCTTGGGACAGATCTGTGAGCTCACTCTCTTATAAAGTTGACTCACAGCAGAGGCCTGCCAGTAATATCTATCAGGCTGGAGGAGTCAAGAGATAGATCTTCTGTAGTGGCTCCTTCATGCTCTGAGTGCATTGCTCCCAGCCTACCTGAATATTTTATTGACAATGAAGTTTTTAATTTTTTAAAAATAAAGTTTTATTAATTTAAAACATACACTATAAAATTATAAAATTAAACGTACATCTACAAACAAGTTTTCAAATGATAGTCAAAAATTCTTCAAAATACATCAAAATAAGTTTCTTAACTTTCTAGATTTCAGCATATATATATATATATATATATATTTCCATTTTCCTTCCTTTCTTTAACTTACGCAACCTTCCTTAATCCACCCTTCCATTTCTATTCCCCTTTCCTTTCTCTTTCATTTCTCCTCTCTCCTTTCACCCCTCAAAACTTTCTCACTTCTCCACGTCTATCTTCCTTCCTTCCTTCCTTCCTTCCTTCCTTCCCTTACCATCTCTCTTATAACCCCTTCCCTTACTTTCACTCACATATTCTAACCATCTTCCAACTTTCTTTCATCCATCTGTCTATCATACTTACTAACTTCCTCTTCCTTTGATCTCTGTTTTCCTGCTTCATCCTTAACTGACTTTCTATCACTAAAGTCATGTAACTTCGTTTACCTTTTCCCATTCTTTAACAACTCCTAGCTATACTGTAGGCTTATCGTTTCCTAATCTCTCAAAAGTGAAATTTCATTAATTCTTCCTATCTCTTGGTGGTTCCTGAAAAGAAAAAAATTAACATTAATTTGTAGTCAGAGTTGAGGCCTCTTCTTGCTCTACATAGTTCTTTAAGTAGTCTATAACTTTTTCCTATACTTTGTTTACCTCACTTGTTGATTCCCTTCTTAATAATAGCATTAATTTGTCCATTTCAATGGCATCATACAATTTTAATAACCATTAATTTTTTTTCTTTAATTTTTTTTAAAAACCTGTTTGCTCCAGGCTGCTTCTGATTACACATAAACTCATTTTATATACTGTTTTAAATTGTTTTGCCTTTTAAAACCATTTATGTTGTTGTAAATAATTATATATTACTTTTTTCCTTTTTTAACTTTTTCTTTCATGAATTGGCTTTGCCACTCTTGAAAGGTAATGAAGAAACATTTTGAATAAATAAATGTACAGAAAGCATCCTAATTCATGCAGATATTATATACAGATATCTCAGATTCACAATCTGGATAAGTTCAGATTAATCAGTGCCTTCAGCAAACACACCCTCCCACAACCTTTCTTTTTGCTATCATGAGAACATGTAAACCCCACTAGATAACTGCGTGATTCATCTTTTCCTTCCCTGATCTCATCTTAACCCTGTAGATTCTCTCCTTCATAGTCATCTTCAACATGTTTAATTCCAGGCTTGGAAGTTCACAGGGCTGGGGATGATGGATGGGAGAAGGGTTGGCAGGGGAGTGGTTGCAGGGGGAAACATTAAATTTCCCATCACCATGTATGGATGTGAGAGCTGGACAGGGAAAAAAGCAGATAGAAAATAAATTCATTTGAGACATGGTGCTGAAGAAGATTGCTGATGATACTATGGTTGGCCAAGAAGACAAATGAATGGGTCCTAGAACAAGTCAAGCCTAAACTCTCCCTGGAAGTTTGACTCTACTAAGACTGTCCTAGTTTGGCCACATCATGCGAAGGCATAATTCACTAGAAAAGACAATAATGCACAGACTCAATTACGTAGGTCACAGACCTGAATTTGCAGGATCTGAGCAGAGCAGTTGAGAACAAGGTGTCTTGGAAATGTCTCATCCTTAGGGTCGCCAAGAATTGCGATTGACTTGAGGACAATTAACAACAACAACTGGAATGGATTAAGACCCATCTCCCACTTACAGATTCTCTTTTCAAAATCCTATTGTCACAGCAGCAGATTTAGAAACCTCATGCTTGCAGTATAATGTGTCGTTCCAGGCTGAAAGAAGAATCTCATATTGGACTGACACTTTATTCTATTGGATATGTAGAATAGTGTAATGCCTCCTTATTGTTGCTTGTTTGCTATACTATTGCACACTGGTTATACATCATTCCTTGGCATTCACTCTAGAAAAAAATGCTTGTGCAATATCTTGTCATCATTTGTCCTGGATTATAATTCTACAATTTGTGCCAGCTTGTCTAGTCTCTCTATGGCTGCTGTCACACTGCAGAATTAATGCAGTTTGACACTGCTTTAACTTTCACGATTCCATCATATGGAATCCTGGGATTTTTAGTTTGTTGTGGCACCAGAGTTTTCTTACAGAGAAGGCTAAATATCTCACAAAACTATAAATCCCAGGATTCCATAGTATTGAGCACTGAGTTAAAATGGTGTCATACAGCATAATTCTGCAGTGTAGATGCATCCCCTCGTCCCTCTGTGACAGGAAGCTAAGTTCATCCATCAAGTGAACAATGGTTGCCAGCAGGTATAAGTTAAAGAGTGTCCAAAATCAAAAGAGGAACCAAAATACAGTAGTGGATTAAGATGGAAGAGCCAGTTTTGAGACAGGTTCTCTAGTACAATTCCTAGGAAGCAAGCAATTTACAACAGAAAGGCTCAGAGCCAGACTAAGCCCTCATATATCCAATCAGCTCTTGCACTTACTGTAGACTCTACCCTCTGTGTAACAGAGATACTTAAAGGGTGAATCTCCTTGTCTTGAGGCTTTGCACTCCATCTTATTTTAATGCCATCTTATTTTCTCATTAATTGGTCCTTTGGTGAAATAGGGCATGAGATCATCAGATTCTTGGTGGCAAAGGGAAACATTCTACAAGACAGGAATAAATACTAGTTGTTTAATAAATACTGTACTATAATCATATCCAAAAGAAATGGCAGTGAATGAAAAAAATAAGCAGGTAAGATATACAACAACATGATATGGCCAGTGAGTACCGAGGAGCCAGCAAGCTCTTCCTTACATTGACAAGGCTGGTGAGTGCTTGGCGCTAAAAGGAAATATGGAAGAAGTCTCTGCTTAACCTGTAAAGTGTGTTGTTAAGAGATGGATAAGAAGTATTGCCTGATAGTCTCCTTGGATTGGTTGCCTAAGTTTGATACCTTATTAGAAAATGAAAGTTATGAGATAAGGACCTAAATCCAAGTCCTAATTAGAGAAGACCCATTGAATCAACTGATGAAGGATAAGACAACAACCCTCAGGTAAATCCCCTTGATTCAATGGGCCTACTCTTGTTGGGACTACCAATTGGATTTAAACCAATGGCTGCCATTCTAAAAAACTTGTCTCATGTTTATTAGGGAATAAGCCCTGCTGAACTGACTGGGAGTTACATCTGCATGAACATATACATAGGACTGTGCTAAAATCTAGTTGTCTGAGAAAGAGAAAATGAATGTGAATTTTAAAAGTAAATCAGAAGAACTAAACCCTGTGTTTCTAACTTTGTGTGCATGCAACTTCCATAGTGATCATGGAAAAGATAATCTCATGTCCTTAAAATTCAAACTGGGCAAATTAAAGCATCATTTCATCATAGATACCAATTTCAAATGCTGCTAATGTTCAAAGATGTTGATAATATTTTACTTCAGATGTTAAAGATTTGAATGCATTTTCATGAAACATCTGTTGTTAAATATAAATTGATTGGAACCAACGTCAGTGCCAACTCTATACTTCCATTCTCTTTGTACGCTGAAGACTGTTTTTCTTCTCTTTCCAGCCCACATGCTCTTCTAGCATCCCTTTCTTTGTGTTCCCAGATAGACAGTAAATATTAGGCCAGAAAAGTACATATTAGCCAAATCCACCATTGAGAGACAATCAGTGAATCAGTGATTCCTTCACTTGAGAACTGGAAAAAAAGATTATAAAACTGGGCTTTTGTTTTTCCAAGGTTAAATGCTAGGATGGCACAGGAACATGGTTGGTTTTCCCACTCATTTCCACCTCATATGCCTCAGCCTCAAACACTATTGCATTCATCAGTTTATAACTCAGCATCTCTTACAAAAGCAAAGGTGACTCTTTTTATTTTTATTTTTTTAAAAAAAACACACACTGAAGATGATATACTATTCTGAATAAAAACATGCTTCCTTACATGTGGTAATTTTCATAAGATAATCAAATTTTATTTTAAAGTACTTAGTACTTTACATAGTACTTTCCTCGGCTCCTCACAAAGTTCATTTTCAAAACTCATCTCATTCCCTAAAATCTAGATGTTCAAAATTTGGCCTGAAATAATAAAAATTCTGTTTCAGCAAGTCCCAGGTTCTTTGTTATAAAAGTTTTGTTTTTCCTGAAAAAAGGTGTTCGGACACAGAGAGCAGTAATGATGAAGGAGGGATTTCAGAAAGGGAATGAAAAGTATCCATCCAATATCTAGTTAGTCCAAATTAGTATGTAAAATGCAGATTCTGTCCCTGCAATGGACACTGCTCCATTAGGCACTGGGAGAGATAAAAAATAGAGTGTGGGAAACAAAAAAGACTACAGTTTTTTTTGGGGGGGGGTGGTTGGGCTATGAGGCCATGTTCTAGAAGAGTTTATTCCTGACTTTTGGCTGGCAACTTCAGAGAATGCTGGCATGAAAGAGAGTGGGATATATATACACACACACACAACACACACACACACACACACACACACACACTGTTGGATGAGAGGAAGTGATTTGCATGTTAATCTGTGTATTGTTCTGTTGTTGAATGGCAAGGTCTCAGGGTGTCTAATTAATGATACATTGTCTGCTGGGTTCTGGTATAATGCATACCAATAAAATGACAGGGAAGATAAGACCAGTCAGATTGCCAAGATATGTTTATGACAGGAATGCATAGTATTAAGATCCTTTGCTGAAGTGAGGAAAGAGGCATTTGTGGCTTTTCTCTATCACCCTCCACACTCTATACATGAAGTAGTGATCAAAGAATGTGACTCACAGTATTGTTATAATCATCACAGTCACCAACAGTAATAATAAAACTTTCTGTACAGCATATAAAACCATCACCAGCTTTGTTAGTATAAAGTCTGCTTAATTTACCTCTGTTTTCTGAGAATGAAATCCATTGTGCTTGACCCACGATGAAGACAGTTCTGAATAACAGCTGGAATTTATATTTTGAAAAATGAGGGATTAAGTAGTACTTTCCCTCTTATTCCTAGTAGTCACACAAGCAGGCCAAAGTGTAATCGGAAACCACAGGATCACCTGCTACAGCCTAATTTGAAGGTCTCCAGACTACTCTTCACCAAGACTGAAAATGCAGATACCGTAAGGCTGTTTGCACATTATGACCATGACTGATTTGAAGTTGACCAGGTCAAGCTTTCCTTCTATTTCTTGTCATTGTTTTTGTAATACTTTGCTGGATTAAGAAATCTTGAATTCTTGAAAGATGACCTGCTTTTGGCAACCTTTGCATTGCCTTAAGAAGGTATTACCCCAATATGAGTTAGCAAATTGTTATGGTTATCATGGCTACCTGGGCTTTTCTAAAAGTTCTCATACCTTGGATCAAGCCACCCACTAGCCCATTGTACTTAGGGATCAAACATTGTTCAGAATAGAGATGTGCTGGTGGAGAAAAAGGCTGAGGATACTGTGGTCAGCCAAAAAGACAAATAGTTTTCTTGAACAGATCAAGCCTGAACTCTCAGTGGAAGCCAGGATGACAAAACTGAGGCTGTCACACTTTGGCTACATCATGAGAAAGCATGACTTATTAGAAAAGACAATAAGGCAGTAATAAGGCAGTAGAAAAAGATAAAGACCATCCACCAAATGGACAGGCTTAAGCAGGGAGGTCACAGGTCTGAATTTACAGGGCCCAAGCAGAGCAGTGGAGGACAGGGAGGACTGAGAGTATGTGACTTGCCCATGGTCACCCAGTGGGTTTCCATGGCTGAGTGGGTATTTGAAACCTATTCTCCAGAGTCCTAGTCCAATATATCACTACCCCATGCTGGTTCACTGCAGTACATTCATCCCTCCATATTTGTGGCTTTGATATTTGCGGATTTCATTATTCACGGATTTCATTAATATGTTCTCTCTAGGACTGTCTAGGTCCTCCAGTGCAACTCTGTGGTCAACTTTAACTAAAATTGCACTGAAAGACCATTTGTAGCTACTCCAGTGCCATTCTATGGTCAGTGTATGTTGGACATTGACCACAGAGTTGCACTGGAGGACCTAGAGATTCCTAGAGAGGTGTCCTCTCAGGTAAAAACAGTGTTTTTGTTCTTTGCGGTTTTTCCATATTCATGGGGGTCTTGTTCCCCTAACCCTAGCGAATATGGAGGGACAACTGTATTAGTAGCTGTGTGGAATTTTACAGCACTAGAGAAAAATGGGCACCCAAAGTTTTGGTGAGTCTACTTTTTTCCCCGTCTACCAGACCCTAAAAACTATCATATTAAGCAATAGGTTTGACTTTTAAAAGCTACTAAAGGGTGGTTGATAGGCTGCTGGATCATGACCAGATCCATTCTCACATTTTTGCTCAGCCACAAAATTCACTATGTACCAGTTATTGCCCATCAGACTAGCCTGCTTCACAGGACTGTTGGGGGAGAGTAACGAATAAGGACGGATCTTGTATATTGTCCTGAGTTCCTTGAAGGAAGGGTAGACCAAAAATGGATTGAGTAAATGAAAGGTTGTTTGACTTCCCATGTTCCTTTTGAAAATTACAGTATGGCTGATTTGGTGGCTTCCTGGTTCCTAGCTCTGGCCATAAATATCATGGACTGCTGGGCCTAATAGCTAAATCAGCCCTAAGGAAATGTACCAAAACAATATATCCAACAGCTGAAATTACAACTGTAACAGAACTAAAATACAGTTTAGTTCATGTAAAATAAGCTTTAGGGTTGGGGTTGAATTCAGTGACTTCTCACAGGAGGATGCCACCCTCTATGGCCATAGGGCGCTGAAATGTAACTAGGTTTGTGTTTGCCCTGCTATTCAATTTATTTGCTTCTTACCTTTAAATATCCCATTTCAGTGAAGAGTCTGTAGCAGACAGTCTCATATTTCCCTTACTCTCACCTTTCTCCAAACCTTCTGTGACCTGCTGTGGTAGTCACAAAACATACAAACAGCCATTCTGAGTCAGACAAGCCACCCACCAGCCCATTATCCTTATGGGATTCACAACAAGAACCTTTTGCTGATCAATCAGGGAAACCTAACACTCTGGATATACACTTAGCATCTCGAGAGAGAACAGAAGGGGATCTGAGCTGCGGTTAAAAACAATTGGGACCTGTGCTGCATACCCTCACTCTTTTGCAGATGAAAACTGGGCTACATATTGCCACACAACATCAGATTGTGGTTAAGATGGCAACTGTTATGAACAAAGAAGAACATACAAGCTAAGAGAGACTGTAGCATTTTTCTTTTGCTTCTCCTGGGGAGGGCAAGATCCTGCCCCCTCCTCTCTGCTTCCCTTTGCTGAGTTGAATAGAAACTACTTTTGCATTTTGAATGCAAGTTTGTACCATTATACTGTCTTAAGGGGGGGAGGGATAAAGTGTTTTTAATTGTCATATTTTATATTTTGTTGTTAACCACCCAGATTGGTTTGCCAGAGGGCGGTATACAAATAAATAA
>NC_056522.1:287938878-287962649 GCF_019175285.1 Sceloporus undulatus | reverse complement strand
ATTATTATTATTATTATTATTATTATTATTATTATTATTATTATTATTATACCAAGTGAAGTAAGCCAAGGGCGTTTATCACACGGAGGTTTCTGGGGATTTTTGGAGCTCAGATCCGGGGTGACTGGGGGTCCAAAATGCAAATTCGCATCATGACGTGAATATGTTATCAGACATTATTCCTTTCTATGGGTGCTCCTTCCGTGGTGCTTCCGCAGTGATTCCAAATTGACCCCTCATTTTGGTAAAATCGGAAAAAAAGTGAATTCACAGAATTCACTTCCAAGCTCACTTTGATTTCACTTCCAATTGGACTGGTGTGGAAGATCACTCCAATGTGGCCCCCTTTGGCCCCTGGGCCGTGCTCCTTCATCCCCCTCCTCCTCCTTCATGCCATCTCGTCCTCTCTGCTACCCTGCGACCTATCCCATCATCCCCTGACTGCTCCTGCATCCGAATCTTGGCTCCAGTGACCCCCTGTGACCTATCCCATCATCCCCTGACTCCTCCTGCATCTGAATCCTGGCTCCAGTTACCCCCTGTGATCTATCCCATCATCCCCTGATTGCTCCTGCATCCGAATCCTGGCTCCAGTGACCCCCTGCGACCTATCCCATCATCCCCTCACTGCTCCTGTATCTGAATCCTGGCTCCAGTGACCCCCTGCGACCTATCCCATCATCCCCTGCCTGCCCCTGCATCCGAATCCTGGCTCCAGTGACTCCCTGCAACCTATTCCATCATCCCCTACCTGCTCCTGCATCCAAATCCTGGCTCCAGTGACCCCCTGCGACCTGTCCCATCATCCCCTGACTGCTCCTTCAGTCCAATGAAGGATGACAGCTAAGGAGGGGGTAGGGAAGGAGGATAGTGTCCAGACCCCCACTGAGCATGTGCAAGGGTCCCAATCTGAATTGTTGAATCCGCATGGTATGCACCGATGTAGTAATACAATTTGCACTCACTCTGCTTTGTGTGGATCCACATCACATGACTTGCGTTGGATTTGATTCCCCCTTGATTCAGAAAGACAACGGAAGGGCAACCAGGTGTGATAAAACATTCACATTACAACGTGAATTCGCATAGCTGAACCAGGAGTCACCCCAGATCTGACCTGCAAAAAGCCCCATGTGATATACTCCAAGGACAAATAGGGAAAATGGGAAGAGGAGAGAGAAAATGGGATATTTAAAGGAAGAACTGGGATATTTAAAGGAAGAAAATGGGGCAGCAGGGGATTAATCAAGACTGCTGTCTCAGTCCAAAGCTGAATGGGATTGTTTAGGACTCAGTGGCCATCAGCTCCTGGATGGGGGCAGGGAAAAACTTGAGTTCAGGTGTGTCAGTTTGGGGAAGTGTTGTTAGTTCTAGGTGAAAGAAACCTAGCATGGACCCACAAGGTTCAGCATGAACCCACAACAGCCAAGATGAAGTGGTCCTAGCATTGATCACCAGGTGCTTATCACTGCCCTGGCTATTTGACAGATGGCCAATGGAGGAAACCTAAGAACTTCATCACACAAGGCTAAGAGGCAGAATAAATCAATGAAACGCTGCACAACAGTAAAGAATGGAATGCAAGGCAACAACAAGATGGATTTGTGTTATGTGATAAGTATCAGCCATTTTATTTTGTTATTTTATTCTGCCTCTTAGCCTTGTGTGATAAATTAATAATTAATAATTAATAATTTGTTTTATTTATATACCGCTATTCCAAAGATCATAGCGGTGAACAGCAAGTAAGCTAATTAGCAAGTAAGCTAATTTGCCCCCAACAGTCTGGGTACTCATTTTAGCGACCTCGGAAGGATGCAAGCCTGAGTCGAGCTTGGGCCCTTTTGCTGGTCTTGAACTCGCAACCTTGTGGTTTTGAGTGAATGGCTGCAGTACAGGCATTTAACCACTGCGCCACCAGGGCTCTCTAAAGTCCTTAAGTTTCCTCCATGATGCCAAACCAGTATGCTTCCATTCTTAAACTGGTGTGATTCCTGCTGTCCAAAAATGGTAGCTAAGAGAATACCTATTTCACCTTTCAAACTTCTTGAATTATTACCTTTCTTAACTATTATTAGGTGAAAGATAGAAAAGAGAAATAGGGTAGTGATAATCTAGAGATGGAGCAGCCAACATCAGCTAGTCTGAGGGCCCATTTGCAATCCTGACTCTCCAAATCCCTGCCATTGCTAAGCTGTAAAATTTAGCATGCTTTCAAATTATGAGATAATTAAACTAGAACACAGCATTATGTCAAGCATGTAATCCTTTTTAAATACAGTTTGCCACTTGTGTTTGATTGCTAATTGCGAAAATCCCATTAAAGCATAGAGAAAATGGTTCTTATAAATGGCTTTCAGCAGTCTGCAGTCAAAATTGAGTGGTTCCAAATTGAGTGGCATTGAGGGGGGTACATAAATAGCTTTTGGGTTGTTTGTTGAGCCCCCCCCCCACACACACACACACTGGTAGTAGGACTTGATCTGATGATTGCCAGCCAAGCCCTGCTCATACCTCTTTGGGAAGAATTTGTTAGGTTAATTTGTTTGGCTGGCAAGGTCAAGGTATCTTGGACTTGCTGAATTGCTGACCTACTCAAGTTAATCTGGTCTCATTAGGCTGGCAGGTAAATGTTGTTAATCTATAGGAGTTATAGAACTGGTGGGCACTCCAAGGCACCTTTACCGTGACCAACAATTGTTGTGGTTTGCTACTCAGCTATGAGGCATGTGGGTTTTATATGTATCACTCTTTCAACTAACCCATCTCATCCAATGACAGTTCCCAACAGCAGGAGGTAATAATAAAAAGGCCTCACTACACCCATATTGGCAGAATTTGGGAGGGGGGTTGGGTAACCACTGTGGCATAGAGGTTTGAGTGTTGGACTTTTAATGACTCTGGAGACCAGGGTTTGATTTCCAACTCAGCAATGAAACCCACTGGCTCTCAGCCTCAGGGGAGGGATATGGAAAACCTCCTCTGAACAAATCTTGCCAAGAAAACCCCATGATAGGTTTGTCTTAGAGTCGCCATAAGTTGAAAATGACTTGAAGGCTTACAACAACAAGAACATTGGGTAACCACACATTTTCTAGGCTAGTTAACACTTACTCATTAATTATAATAGGCCAGTTGTTAGGGTACCCACACTTGCAGCTCCCTGCAGATATGAATAAATGTGACCCTTCTTTAAACCACCTACTACATTCTCATCTCTTTATTTTTCCATTCACTTACAAAGGCAATAAGGAACTGTATGGATAGTATGGAATGAAGGAAGAGTTAAGCACTCACTCTTCTTCTACTGGGCAACACTGTTGGGCAATTAAACACAAATCTACAAGGTATTAGGTAGATTAAACAGTCAATTGAAGCCCAGTTGTGCGGCATTCCCTAGTGGCTGGAGGGAACTGAATCCTCAGTACTCTTAAGTTTTGCCTTCCATTGTAAAAAAGTGAAACTGACAGCTATCAGTTAAGTTGAGTAATGAATACTTTTATGAATCAAGATGAATGAGCAACTTTCAAGCTAATGAAATAATTGTTAAACATGTCGCACTGTGAGACTACAGCAATCCAACAAGATCTATGATCTTATATAATGTCTGAAATCATCATAACATTGACTCATCAGCTGTATAAAAGGATGCTGGCTTCTTATACCTTATAATAGGCTAGAGCAAGCTTTGTGAAATCTGCCATCGGAGAGAGTCAGCAGGAAGAACAATCCCATCTTACCTTGTGCAGGGCAGAATATTTGCATAAAGCAGGGGCGGAAGCAGGGTATGTCATAAATCTGCAACTGATCATATGCTACCTTCTTTTTGATTTATAGGAATTTGGGAATACAGGGGCTAAACTATGTATTTAAGCATTTATATTACATAATGCAGACCAAGCATGTTCTAACATCTGTATCATAAAAAGGAATGTCAATAGCAGCTTTTAGGTGACTTGTTTCGGCAAACTTCCCCAGCTAGTTTCCCTTAGATATCCTGGACTACAGCTCCCATCATCCCAAAAAGGATTGACTATCTGGATGAACAAAAATGCCCCATGGCCAGGATGACCAGATCATCGTTCTTTGAGATACGTATCAGAATATACATCCAGACATGAATGTGATCTATCTACACTCTAGCCCTATCTGGATGCATGAAGATGGTGATGAGGAGGTGGATGGAGAGCAAGAATTCATACACTTGACCACCTTATAACAGTCATAATATGATTAGAAAATATTTCTATGTGAACAGCTATACAGTTTTTGCATGTTTGTCATACCTCCTCTTGAGACAACTAAGCTGCTATTCCTGTTCTCTTTTTCCATGATGAATTTCCATCCTGTAGATATAAAAGAAGTGCCCAGCTCCATCTGTCCTATGTGAATCTGCTTGTCTAGAAATACTGAAATAGAGAGAGCCATGTTTGGAATTATTTCTGGATAAAAGGAAGGAATATACTTTGTGGCACCTTTCATGACTAATTTATTTCAGCATAATCATTCATAGGCTCCAGCCCACTTCTGCAGATGCATGTTACATCCAAAGAAGTGGGTTGTAACTCACAGAAGCTTATTCTGAAAGAAATTTGTTAGGTCTTAAATGGAGCCACATAACTAATATTTTCCTTCCTTTTGTCTAGAAATAATTTTAAAATGTCTCGCTTTAACTGTATAATATCAAGTAAACATATGGACTTTTCTTTATTCTTTCATTTTATTTATTTTTTTTTAAAAAAATCCTTTTTAACATTGGAACTTTTATGATGAAAATCCATAGTTCTACTTTTTTGCCTTTCAATGGATTCTTATCACATTTTAATATTTGCAGTTGCCTTCTTGCTGTTTCTGACTGAATATCTTCTAAATAGCTTCATTTTAATATAATCTGAAATTAGGTTCTCCCTGTTTCTCCACTGCATTACTATCTTCTTTTTCTCACCGGTAGGCATGCTTCTATTCTTAATAACCTTCTTCTTTTTATTCATTTCTATCATTCTCTTCTTTTTGGCTCCCCCACAACCTTGCCATTTCCTACTTTAAAATATTTCTAAAAATCATGATTTTTGTTTGCTTTCGCTGCAGAGATACTGCTTAATTTCAAAAATCTCAGAATGGCATTTGTGACTCTCTTTCCCCACCCTCATTTTCTGTTCACTCACATTCTTACCATTAACTCTGCTGCTTGTCCCACGTACCCTTGAAACTTATTTTGACCACTTTTCAGCTTTCATTGCATTCCATTTCTTTATAAAATCTAGTTTATGCTATTCCTCTATCTTAAAATGCCTGTCTTGTCCCTTTTCTTACTTCTCTTCTTTCCCCTTTTGCTTGCCCATTGCCTCCACTCTGATGATGTTTTCCTTGTAGCTAAATCCTTTGGTTCACAACTCATTTTTTTCTCTTCCAATTTTCTTTGGTACTCACTGCTTTCAGACATTCATGCATTTCCCACCTTGAGGTTGCTTTAAAATCATCTACTCATGAATGTACAGTATCTCCTTCATGTACAAAAAAATAATGATGAAAATGTCAGTGATAAACCATTGCATTACACAATGCAACCAATAAATATAATATACCCCCCTTTCCTACATTCCATTCTTTACTCTTTTTCTTCTTATATTTTCTCTGTTCTTTCCTTTCTTTTATCTCTTTTTTTCTATTACTCTCCCTCTTGTCTGTCGATCAGTCAATCAATCACTTTATTTAAATCCCATCTCCCAATGGGATAGGAGGCAGCTTAGAGAATACAAAAAGATATAGGTTAAACTTCATGAGGCTAATATGTGTGTGTGTGTGTGTGTGTGTGTGTATAGAGAGAGATGGATTTTCTAGATATATGCTGTCTCCATTTTAAAATGGGTATTAAAATCGTTAACAGTTTACTATCAGCAAGCAAAGACAATTTATTTATTAGGAAGGTCTAATTTAATTTAATTGCTTGTAAACTGTTTTTACTATGTTGGTTTTCCTTAGCTGCATGTGAGCCACCTTGAATATCATAGGGGAAGATAAGTGAAATATAAAATAAACAAATAAAATAAAATTTCTTACTGTCCTCAAAATGCTGAAGTAGCCATGTTGACTAAAATGGCATATTCCAAAGGCCACATTGGTTATAAAAATGTTAGCCCTGAATTTCGATGACTTGAAGACTATTGAATCTAGCAGTTTAGCAATTGAATCCTACAGTGAAGGAAGAGGAGAGTTCACTATGTTAACATGAGATTCTATTTTTTGGGTGTGTATAATTTTTTCTAACTAAAGCCAAAGGTATTCAGAGTGGTCTTTGTGGACTTGCTTTGCCTAATCCAAAACCTACATTCATCCCTGGTCCTTACAATACAGAGACAGCCTAAGGAATTCACATCTTTCTGATAAGAAAGGGGCTTGTGAGCTTTGCACCCGGTACAGAATGGTTTGCAGTTTTGGAAACCTTTTTTATGGTCTTGTAGAGGGCTGGTTTGGTTTGTTTTTTGTTTGGTTTTTTTTTTTTTTGTCTTTTCCAAATGATATAGCTTTTTTAAATTGCCTTATTTGTTCTCTGGGAGCCCAGGGCCTTTGGAGATAAATTGTAGTCTTCAGAGTCTAATCCGATATTTTGCACATATCCTTCCTCTTATACTATCATGGCCAGTCTTTTTCTTTGGCTTTCAGCTTGCAAGTAGTTTTCCCCACTCCTTTTATGTTAGTTGTGGGGCCAAGGAGGAATTATTTAGGCTATTTCTACCTAGACTTTTAGAAAAAAAAAACTTTTATTTTCTAACTGCTGCTTGTTTGATTTGGCTTGCTTGGTTATTTGTTTGTGTCACATCTGCCATAAAAGTGTGGATCTAGGAGTGGAGGATTTTACTGAGAGGGATAGGGAGGTTTCTCTCCTTCTGAACTCTGACCAGTGATGGTTGAAAGAACTAGTCAGGAGCTGTGCTTTTACCTGCAGGTACACTGAGATAAAGCTGCCCAAAAGTTATTCTGGATGAGGATTGAAGCCAGGGTACTGTTATTCTTACTCTGCTTGCACTTCATTTGGCTTCTTGCAGAATGGACTGAATTCAATAAAGATGTGGCCAGTTTGAATGCAATTTGATGTCTCAGAACTTTATTCTGGGTAGGTCTTTGTTGTGGGACAAACTGTAGACTAGATGACTCTAACACCATCATTCCCCCTCCTTGACTTCTTCTACTTATTATATTTCTTTAAACCCAGATTTAAAAAAAAATCTAATGAAGAAACCTTGGTTTTGCTAAGCTTGAAAAATAATTTTTGTGCTTTTTTTGGCTGGCCAAATATAGAAAGATCCAGTGTGATGTAGTGATTTGAGTGTTGGACTATGACTCTGGAGGCCAGGGTTCAATTCTCCACTCAGCCATGAAACCCACTGAGTGACCTTGGACAAGTCACATGCTCTCAGCCTCAGGGGAAGGCAATGACAAGCCTCCTCTCAATAAATCTTGTCAAGAAAATCCCATGATAGGGTCTCCATAAATTGGAAATGATGTGAAGGCACACAACACAGGAATATAGGGATGTATTTCTTCACTATGTTTCTTCTTGAAGAAAGTAGTAAGTAGTTTTGACTACTTGAGGAGGACTTCAGAAACAACTTTCCCCAACTTATTCTGCACAAAATTCACACATGGTTGATTTGCACAGAAGTCAGCATTTATTTATTTTCTGCATTGGAATCAGCATTTTCTGCATGGAAAATATTACCGTGTAGAAATATTATTTTCTACATGGAAATCTGAAAATGCTGACTCCTGTATAAAAAATATGTGTTCAGCTGCAGAAACCCTGAAATGCTGTGAGACAATTCTAATCCACTTTTTGACATACCCTTCTCCAGTATTGCCTATTACTTAGTTCCCCCCCCCCTCTCACACACACATGGTCTGTAGCCCCTCTGGATGCTGAGATAAAAGGCACTAAATGAATCCCTTTTTCTTTTCTTTTCTTAATTTTTTTGTGAAAAACGGATTTACTATTGCCTTTCATTGTTGATTGAAACCTCAGAGTCTTCTACCGGCTACCAGGAAATTGTGCATAGAATGAAGGGGGAAATGCAACAGCAAGATACAGTAAAGTAGAGTAAAATGCTATAATAAATTTTTTAATATTTAAGATACCATGGACCCCAGCACTTTTAGTTTGTTTGTTTTGCTTCAACAGATGCTATTCATCTCAGTGGGTTTAGAAAAATGAAAGTTCCATTTTATTTTCTCAAGACTTCTTGCAGCTGAATTGGTTGTTATCAGAGTGAAAAGAAGAACTGAGAGGATAGGCAGAAATGTATTGTAGACAAGGCAGATAATTGTTTGCTGTGGATCATAAGAGTTCTTGTAAGTGGATTAAAATAATAAAGAAGTCAAGTCCTTTCAGAGGGAACATTTCTATACATGTCTTATTTGTGTGGTTTAGCCCTCTGAATCGTTTGCTCAGGCATATATCTTATCACATTAAAAGAGTCTTATATATTTATATATAAATTATATATTTGTATTTATTTACAAATTTATATATTTGTATTTATTAAAATATACTTGTATATTTGTATTAGAATATATTTGTATATTTATATTTATTAGAGATTTATATATCTGTATTTATTAGAGCTCCATTATCTACTGTAGTGTAAGCAATATTGTAATAGGAAATCAGTGCAGCAGCTAAAGGGTAGCTATAGAAGGGATTTACAAAAATAGAAATCAAAATAAGAAATTGTAAGATAGTTTGCATAATGTGGACATTTACAAAGTTTTTATTTGCATATTCTCCAAATGTGCATAATATGTAAATTATGCTGTGGGATTTGGGGAACTGGAATATGGCAACTCTTTCCATCTTTTCCTCAAAGTGCTAGTAATTATTTTTTTCTGTCAAGCTGGTAATCTTGTGGCGTGGCAACAAGTTCAGAGAGGAAATTGGATTTTGTAAGTGGAACTGTGAATGAATAATGAATGAAGACACAAACAAAAATAGCGTTATAGGGATGATACTGATGAATTAAACAAGGCATTTTGGAAATACACAGTTTCTCTGGTGATGACATCAAGTTTCATTAATAACCTCATGGTTAGTATTAACTACTGATTATAGAAAAGCATACAGCTCAGTGATATTTAAGATATTCCTTGGTTTAACACTGTGGGAAACCAAAGCTACTTGAAAAATGACTACATGAATAGTTATGAGCCCTGGTGAATCACTGAAGAGAGGTCCATCAGAATCCATTGAGGAGGACTGGCATCTGAGGAGAAGGACTTGGCATTCTGGAGAGCAGAGTTAGTTGTCCCTAAGTGCTCTAGCTAAGAATCTTAAGTTCTATACTTTTTCTTAATAAATGATGATATTGCTTGATAGTACAGGAAGCTTGCCTTACAAAGAAGAAAACTTTGTATGCAAAATTTTAGAAACAAAAATATCCAGGAAGGTGAGAAACTGATTCCTTCAATATTTAGTACAAAGTGGACAACTGAATTTAGTGGCTTAGGCGCCCCCGTCTGTTTTTTTCACTGGTAGTAAGGGGCTTTGTTAGCCCCTAGAAACACATTTGGACAAACCACGCAGCTTCCTCGCACAGCAAAAACAACCCACAAAAAGTGGGGTTTTTTTTTGCCGCACCATTGGGACGCCACAGTGCACCAATGGTGCACTCACGATGTCACAATGGCGTTGCGACATGCGGACGCTAAGCATCCGTTGCATCAAAATGGCTACAACCATCTGTACAGGGCACAGCCAATTTGACACCCTTGGCTGTAGAGTGCCTATGTCTAGTTTAAATCCCGTTTCTGAACGGGATTTCGCTAATGTGATAAGGTCCAATATTTTGCAGTCCTATGGACATTCTCACACAGAGATGGCTATATAGGTCTGCCCTTGGGTTTTCCACTCTATTCCATGCATCTGAAGAAGCAGGCTCAAGTCTATGAAAGCTCATGCTACCAACTTCTCCCTTTTGGTTAGTCTCCAAGGTGCTGCAAAATCCCTTTGCATACTGATTTTCCACACTAACATGGCTATGGGCCCATACAGACAGGGACACTTTGGAGGTATGCTATTTAATTGACACATGCATCTTAAGAGGCCAGAAACTGCACCAAAGCTGCGCTCCAGTTCTTAGGACTGGAGGATGCCTTTGGCGCAGCTTCTAGCATCTTAGAATGCATGGATCATTTAAACAGCATACCTCCAAAGTGACCTGAAGCAGCTTTATTTTGGCCTGTCTGTATGGGCCCTTAGTCTTTGAATTCTACCACCATTTTAAAGGAAGCCCTTCTTTAAATGAGAGGCACATGGACAGCTGGCCTGTTGATGCTCTAAGTTCTGAACTAGTAAAATGGCCTAAAGAAAGGAAACAACATCATTTAAAATGCCCTTTCTCATTACACAAGAAAAACAATTATCTTCTCCCAACACAGATTTTAGTGTATACCTATGTGGAGAGCAGCAGCTCAGTTGCCTATTAGCTTTTGTTTAGAAGACTTTTTAAAATAAATAAATTAATACATGGTTTCACTACATATTTGACAAATATGTCAAGTATGCCAGTGAATTACTTCCCACGGCCTTCTCCTTATCCTCAGGCAGCTGCTAGGAGAACCAGAGCCTCCAAAGATCCAGAGATCTGTCCCAACCCATCCATACCTACCCTGGCCACCTCCTAACAAGGTTACTGACAGTAGCCTTCCATTTTATATCATCCTGCCTGCCCAACTCTTGTCTAGTCTGCAGGATAGTTAGAGGATTTGTAAACAGCAGGCAGGAGGGTGAGAGAAGAGGAAAGTGTGGCATTAAAGAACTATGGAAACCCATAGTTGCTAACAGGAGCCCTGTAGCCTCCAAAGTATTTTTAAATGAAACATCACTGCAAAGTTGCACACTGTGCTGCATTGCTCTTTGTGTGGGTGTGGGGTGAGTGGGTTTAACACTTTTTTAAAAAAAATAGGTAAATTATGAGAAACCCCTAATATTAAAACTATTGTAGTGTGCATAAAAGTTCTCAGGTGGGAAAGATAGGAGTCTTAATTGGCAGCACTTGAATTAAGATGAATCAGATGGCTTCATCCAACTAGTGTCTTCTTACGTAATTGTAGGCTACTTTTATGAGCTGCTATGTTTTCAGCCTCCATTATGTTGCAGAACAATATTAATACTAGGTACCTCACTATATAATCCCATTTCCACATATTCTAAAATACATTGACCTCAGGCTTTGATGTTCTGAGGAGAAACATAATCTGGTGTAATGCAAAAGGTAGAATTATCCAAAATCACAGAGCTGGAAGGCATTCCAAGGGTCATCTAGTTCAACCTCCTGCCAGTGCAGACTCTAGAGCTGAAGCACGCTTGAGAGGAGGCCACCCAACCTTTGCTTAAAATTCCTCAATGAAGAACAGTCTACCATCCTTTGAGACAGTCTACTATTAATGATATTTTTCCGTGAGAAACTTCTAACTTTGGCCAACTTTCCTTTCTTTTAATTTTAAACTATGGTTTATGTCCTAGCTTCTGCAGCATCAGAAAACAACCTTCTTCCATCCTCCACATCACAGTCCTTTAGATATTTAAATATGGCTATCATGATTATTATTATTATTATTATTCTTTATTTATAAAGCGCTGTAAATTTACACAGCGCTGTAGATGCTGTAATTGGACGGTTCCCTGCCCTCAGGCTTACAATCTAGAAAGACATGACACAAAAGGAGAAGGGAGTGGTGGTGGGGAAGGGGCCTTTCTAGTAGGATAATGCATATAAAATACATAGCAATACAGGAAATGATTCAATAAAAGAGACAACAAAAGAGCATCAAATAGCAAGTGACAATTATGCAATGCCTGGGAATGCTTCTCTGAACAAGATGGTCTTCAGCTCCGTTTTGAAGCTGGTTAAAGAAGTGATGGCTCTTGTTCGCAGAGGAAGAAGGTTCCAGGAGTGAGGGGCAGCGAGTGAAAAGGGGCGAATCCTAGATGGGGCAGAGGAAATCCTGGGCTGGGACAGCAGACCTTGACTTCCAGAACGGATATAACAACAAGAAGGGGAGGCTCTGGGACGCATCAGACAACTTGTGCTTCAAGTGATTAATGGTTGTTTGCCAACTGTAAGATTTTCACCTTCCTCCACCCCACCACCATCTCTGGTAGTACCATGAGATTGTAAAATGTTCTTCAGGAATCATCTCTTGCCACTCACTCTTCTCCTTCTCCTTCTGGTCTTCTTTTCTTCAAGCTAAACATACCTAGCTCTTGCAATGGTTCCTCACTGGGCTTAGTTTCCAGAGCATTTACCATTCTGGCCACTGTCCTCTGGATATGTTCCAGCCTGTCAATGACCTTCTAAAACTGTGGTGCCAAGAATTTGCACCGTGGTGAGGTCTGAGCAAAACAGAATACAGTGGTACTTTTATATCCTTTGATCCTAACTGTTCTGAACAGCATTAAGAAGCACCTGACCAGGTATGTGCATGGGAGGTATCCTATGGAGGAAAAGGATATTGTATACTGCCTCTTTAGAGGCAAGCCAGGAGCCCTTGATACTATGTCAGAAGCTGGTAGGAGGAGTTGTGGGCTGTTTAACTTTATCAAAGGCCAGGGCAATTGTGGTTCTACTTCACTGATGTAATTGTTTCTTTAAAATGAAATGTTGCACTGTGTTCCAAGAGATTTTAATAAATATCTGTTAGTGAAGTAAAAACCTCTCTGTGTAATACTGTTGCACATTAAAATAATAACAACAACAACAACAACAACAACAACAATAATAATAATAATAATAATAATAATAATATAGGATGTCTCCCCTATCTCCATTCTCCAGACATAAGATCATATATTTGTCAGGTATTTAGGTTCTTCTCAACTCCTTCTCACTGAAACCAGCAGATTAACTGAAATGCTATCCCATGGGCAAATAGCTCACAAACAGAAGTCTCAGGAATAGGGCCAGAATAAGATCTTGCTGCCTGAGGCATGTAAGCAAATGGTGCTCCTCTTCCCAAAGTCAAGACACAGTAAGCCCTAAACCAGGTGGGTCATTTTGGCAGCTGAAACTGAGAAACTCTCAAGTGTCTATCTTCTTTCTTCATTATATATAAAAAAATCATAATAATGGAATCAATAATTTTTGCAACAGTGAGATGGCCACCTCACTGTGCCTAACAGTAGAACTTATCCACCCTACACAGAAACTGTGGCCTGTTACAGACTGTCAAAATAAAGCTGCTTCGGGTCTCGTTGGAGGTATGCTGTTTAAATGATGCATGCATCCTATGAATCCAGAAGCTGCACCAAAGCTGCACTCCAGTGCTTAGGAATGGAGTGTGGCTTTGGCGCGACCTCCGGACTCTTAGGACCCATGCATCATTTAAACAGCATACTTCCAAAGAGACCCGAAGCAGCTTTATTTTGGCAGTCTGTAACAAGCCTGTAGTTCCTTAAAGTAGAGCAACCTTTGACCAGTTCATAACACCTTTGGGCTGGCATCTCAGAAAGATTTTTTTTCCATAAAAAGAGAAGGCTTGAGATGATCTGCCAGTCAGGATCAACAGTACTGAGCCAAGAAAACAGGCTATTACTGGGGTAATTCAGGCAATTCTTGTCCTTCAAACTTAGGATCTCTTCTAGTTTTGTATGTGCTAGTAAACAATGTTTATTCTCTGGTTTCCCTTGTTGTGATTTGGGAACAATTGTGCCTGCCTTACAGGAGTTCTTACCATGGAGTTTCAAGAGCCTTAAAAATCTTCATCTGGAGGTGCTGCAGTCCAGCAATGTATTAATAACAGCATCTGCAGTTCAATGACTCATGCCTAGTCTAGGGAGGAATGAAAGACAAGCAGTTGGAAAAGACACTTATTACTTTAAAACATGCCTTCGTACCTTGCCATTAAATCTGTGCAAAGTACAAAAAAAAAAAAATCACAAAAGAATATAGAATGGAGGTTTAAGCCCTGCTCATCCACATTGACTTCTGTGGAGGTATGTGGCATTAAGGGGTCCAAATTGGAACCCAACAGAGTGCCTCCAGACTGTTTGATTCTGGCAAAGAGTGCAATTCCAAATGCAACATTTTTTTAAAAAACCAACAACTCTGGCTGTACTCCCTTTGCTCAAGCCAATATATCTCCTTGCCCTTTTTAGGAATACCTTTAAAAGTTTTTCATAAAATCATACAGTTGGAAGAGATCACAAGGACCATTCAGTCCAACCCCCTGACAATACACAATCAAAGCATTTCAGATAGATGGCCATCCAGTCTCTGCTTAAAAACCTCCAAAGAAGGAGACCTACCTACACTCTGAGGCACCACATTCCACTGTGTAACAGCTGTTACTGCGAGGAAGTTCTTTCTAATGTTTAGGTGGAATCTCTTTTCTCATAGCTTGAATCCATTGCTCCGTGTCCTAGTCTCTGGAGCAGAAGAAAACAAGCTTGCTCCAACCTCCCAATGACATCCCATCAAACATTTAAACATGGCTATCATGACATCCTTGTCTTCCCAGACTAAACATACCCATATCCCTTATCTGCTAGGGCATAGTTTCCAGACCTTTCACGATTTTGGTTGCACTCCTCTGGACATGCTCCAGCTTGTCAACATCCTTTTTGAACCGATGTGTCCAGAACTAGTCACAATATTCCAGGTAGGCCTAACCAAAGCGAAACAGAATGATACTACTGTATTACTTTCTTTGATCTAGACACTATACCTCCATTGATGTAGCCTAGAATTGCACTGGCATTTTTAGCTGCTACGTGAGCACCCTCCCCTCTCTCTCTCTCTCTCTCACACACAGACACACACACTCACTCAGAACAAGTTGGGTCACGTTTCAATGTATAATTCTAGAATTTTTAAAATTCTAGAGTTTAAAGCTTTTTTCATACTGGTCTTCATAATATCATTTGTGATTTTATAGTGATTTGATTTTGGTCATGTTTTCACCTCTAGAAACAGGGTGATGAAATGTCCTCCTTTTCCTGGACATGTCCTACATCTCAATTTTCTGTCCAGGAGGAATTCTATGGATTTACACTTATATGAGTATTTTGAGTTTTTATTTTGGAATGTCCCATATTTTTCTTGAATGTCCTGCATTTTGCTGTGCCTTGTCCCCCTTGTGTTTGGGACATCTGGTCATCCTATCTACAAAGTACTTGGTTGAAGGAGATTTTGTGTGTGTGTGTGTGTGTGTATACCCCCACACATTTGTATATACACACATACACAGAGTAAAAATTATCCTCACAATGTACGTGAGTGGGATAAAACTGAATTTCCTAAGGCCAGTCTACCTGGTTTACCTAAGGTTGAATTTATATTTGGCTCTCTTTAAAATCAACACACTGGAGTATGGGTAGCACATGGACTTTCCTCATAGCAAACTTTGATAGATTAGAACATGAAGGTTGGGACTCTTTATGGCAGCTTTAAACCTGGCAGCAATTAAGTACTCATCTCAGCCTTTTTATACCCCAAATGGTGACCTCCTGCAACAACTCATTCACGATAGGTCTGAGGAATATGTGGCCCTGCAGATGTTGGTGGGCTTCAGCTCCTATCAACCTCTATCAGCATGACCAGCAATAGAGATGAAGGTGCAATAGGACTTCACCATCTTTAGTTTGTTTCTCCCATTTTATGTGATTCTTCAAAGTTGAACACTTCAGCTAGTGTACAGCACAGTGGCCTGCTTCCTTTTAGGGCTGATTACCACAAATATATTGTACCAGTATTCTGACAGCATATACTCCACCTTCCTGTAGATGAAAACCAGGAAATACCAAGCAACATCGGAGTGAAATTAAGATTGCAAGGATTATTAATGAGGAAGAACACACAGGATAGGACATATTGCAGCAACTGCAATAAGCTTGGGACAAAGGGGGAAAGTGGGAAGAAGAGATTAAAACTGGAATAATTTAAAAAGCAGCTGAAAAAGTGAGAATTGGAACTGTTCTTGCCAAATCAGGACAAATGGAGGCTATGCGACAAAAATGGCTAAGGAGTTTTGGGGGAGCACAAAAATGTGGTTTGGGGGTTTGCACAAGTCCTCACTTTCCTTTCACCCTATTCTAGAGTTGAACTGAAAAATCTGTAGTGCAAATCCACTAATGCTATTTGGTTGCTATATTTTCAGCCTTAGCTTCCTATCTGCATGACAGAGATAGTCATATTGGGCTATTTTACATGGTGGTAAGAAATAGTGTCAGAATCTCTGGTACAGGAAAGGATTTTCTAGCCTGCAGACTACAGGTGGTCTGCAGATGGCTTCAGTCTGCTGTGCTTTGAGCACTCCGAAATGCAATATAAGGGATAAGCACTATGATAATAAATGATACTCATATATTTAAGAATGAGATATTAATACTGGTTGTATTATCCCCCTTATACCTTTCAGCAACTGGTTTTTGAAGTGTGCATTTGGCTCATGGGCTTCTGCCTATTTTGGTCGCTTCGAACATCCTAGCAGCATAGTTAATTTAGACATATCATGAATGGAGCTGAATGTTGATACAGGATAATGGTCTCCTGCTGCTGCTACACTAAGCCAAGACATTTGCTTTTGACGCAGAAGACATAAGGCCTTGTGACAATGTCCTTTTGCATCTATGTCATCAATTTCGATCTTTTATTTTGAGAAACAGAGCGACAGCTGGTCAGAGAGTTTCTTGAAATGTCTCATTTTCACTTCCTGATAACTGGTATGGCTAGATTGAAGGATCCAGCAGCATTTCCCATCAGAGAGATCATGCCATTTTTAGACAGAGGTTCAAGGACTATTTCTTGGTAGCACCATTAGATGCTGACCACTATTGCTTTTGACTTGCCAGGGAAAGGTGTTCAAATTTTGGAACTTGCTTTAACTGCCACCCCACACCCTAACTTTGCATTTGACCTGAGGCACTGCCAAGCATTCTCTTTGCAATTGGGAATAATTTAAATCAGGCATAAGTATTATCAGTAGCAGATGTGTGGGTAGACATTATAATAGGCAAGAACATGCATATGTACACACATACACATTAGATACTCCTATAAGAGTGCAAAATCTTGTATATGTCTTGAATCAATATTTCCACAATAACAGTTCAGTGAAAGTACCAAGTGACTCAATTATACAGAATATGAATTAAGTGTTTTCCAGATTTGAATTCCATAGAAAGATGCCCATAGCCACAGAGGTGGAAAGAAGTATTGAATGCTTAGTTCATACACCACAGAATCCTGGTAAAAAGGGAGGCAGTTTGCAGAAATAGCTCCGGGTGGGGGGCCAGTTACTTTCCAGTTATCTTATTTATAAGTACTGTTCACACAAAAGGAAGGAAGGAAGGAAGGAAGGAAGGAAGGAAGGAAGGAAGGGGGAAATGGTTAAATCAGGAAATGGAAGATATGAGAAAGGGTTCAGAACTAGAACATGGATAAGAGACAATTATGGCAATACAAGAGAGACTGACAACAAAATGACGCAGTATGGGGTTCTCTGCTTTCCAGGGCACTATCTCCCTTCTGCTCTCTTGCCTCTGTTTCATTTTTTAATCTTTCCTTTCCAAAAGCCAGCCAATCTTTTAAGCCATTGAGCATGCTTGGATATCATCACTGTTGGGTTTGTTTCTTTTGACCTACCGATACGTTCTTCTGGTGTGTGGGTGGTGACATTTTTATTACATAAAGATACACACTTTGAGAATAAGTTTGTTATTAATGTACATGAATATACTGAAATGAGTGCCATGCTCTTTATTAAATTTTGTTTTGTGTTAAATTTTGTTTTGTGTTAAATCAGCAAAGCACAGAGTCCTTTTGACTGTGGCTTGTGCTAGTCTATTGTCATGCCTTTCTGTGCCAATTATTGTTATATTTAATAAATATACCCCCTCCCCTCAGTGCTGGACTCAAGGTGGCTAAGGAAAAAACCACATAAACTTTAGGATTAAAATATTAAAATTGTTGTAATTAACTGGTGGCACTCATTCATATATGTAAGTAATTACTTGATATTACTACCCATGAGTCATGAATTTGCACATTTGTATTGATCCTTAGTTTGAGATGATATACAGAATATCATTTCTCTCCCTTTTCAGGATTAAAGAGACATAACACAGTTGTTTCAGTTATATATCCAGGGACGGGACAACAAATGAAATGTACAAAGAGTGTTACAGATGGGTTCAGGCCTTGGATTCAAAGGACAGGACCTGTAGCCTAGAGCAGCTTAAATAACCACCCAGTTGGTGGTAATCGATGGGTAGTAAGCAGGCCCAGCACATGCCGATGGAGTGGCATGGACACTAAGTTTGCTGCTGGTCTTCATAGCATGATTTCTCTTATATTTTCTAATCAAGGAGCAATCCGCCAGGTCTATACATGTGGTTACAGATGCACATTTTATTATTTTAAACACAACACAACACAACACAACACACACACACACACACACACACACACACACTTTCTACAACAAAATGATACTTATTCTCAAGTGAAAAGGTTTAACGTGAAGGCAGCAGTAACAGACTCTTATTCTTATTGTCATAATTTAAGTGCTACAATTTAAATGGTTTTTAAATTTTTGTTGTTGTGTGCCTTCAGTAATTTCTGATTTATGATGACCTGAAGGTGAACCTATCACAAGGTTTTCTAGGGCTGAGAGTGTGACTCACCCAAGGTCACTCAGTGTGCTTTCATGGCCAAGTGGGGAATTAAACCCTGATCTTCAGAGTTCTAGTATGATGTACAAACTACTACTACAAAATCAGTATTGACAAACAATGTTTTTCTTTTAGGGGTCAGTCTAACATATTAGCAAGATAGAAGTTGTTCCAGAGAAAAGAGTGGAGACAAGAAAATGGGAAATATGTCAAAAATAGGGTCATGTCCATTAATACCAAGGTTTGAAATTACCTAACCTGTACCACTGTGTCCGAAAGCTTACCTGGAAATGATACCTTGCTTTATACCTGGGAGTATAACCTGTATGAAAAAGACATCACTTATTCAGAAAACATGTCCCATCATTACTTAAAAAAACCTAATATGTTTTACATTGGAAACTCCAATAGGATCATATTAAAGCTCTATTCACTGACAATGTATTGAGCCAATCACAATACTTTTAAACCTCTTAGGATACACTTTGATTTTAATCTATACTTGTGGATCTTGGCACCTTTCATAGGTGCTTCTGTTCAGGTCTGTTACAAGGATAATAAAAAAAAAATCAAAGAGCAATAAATATGATCAAAGAGGTTAGTGGTAATAAAGTTCCAAGATGTCTAAAATTAAATTGAGGTGGAAATAGTTCCAGGAGGTACCAGGGCGATTTGGGAGATCTGGTGATGGATTACACGTCATTTGCAATAGCTTTCTAGCTGCTTTGCCAGCATAGAAAAAAGGTTTTTAAAATTCCAGCAGTTGAAAGCCTGCCATCAGTCAGTCAGTAGAACACTGCCACCCACCCACTTGGCTTGTGCTGGAGTAGAAATGATGAGCATAAGTCACAATCGGTTTGTTTGTGCAAAAATTGTGGAGTTGAAGTGCCAGCCAATGCCTGACTTACTGTGTGTGTACTTGTAGCAGTATTTACAAGAACATCTGTGTACACTCTGGCTTCAGCTTGCTCACTTAGAAGGGAGCTGAAAAAATATTTCAGGAATCATTTTCCCATTTGGGCAGGTTGAAAAGAGAAGGACTTGGGAACTGTTGTGGCAAAGGTGACTTCTTTGTTATTCTGTGCCTCATTTCTCAATGCATGTTGATACAGTTTACCAAGATGCTACATGACCTCTAATCCTTACAATTTGTGGGATTGCCGCTGGAATGGCACTGGTAATGCAAGTGTTGCATATGGGCTCAGAACTATTAACCATTATGACGATGGCCTTGGATTGTGGGTCCTTCTTTTTTAAAAAAAGTTGCAAAATATCTTGATTTCTAATAAGATTACATCCAATCATGTTCTCTATGGTTCTCTGTTCTGCTGCTCTCTTCTAGTTTTAGAATATTCTTTTCTCAACTGACACTGAACATGATGTGGCTACAATGAATACTTAGAGCAGTTTAAGCCTTTTTTAAAATAAAAATGTTCACCTGCAAGCCTTGGGTTCCCTTTAATGTTTTGACATCTTCCCCATAGTGATCAATTTTTGATCATTTTCTTTTAGCACTGACCATCAAAGTTCACTATTAGAAAGAAGGATAATCTTTTTAGAGATTCTGATCTCTTACCAAACCATTTCTGCAGAAGAGGGCATGACAGCTGGCCCAGACAATAGTCTAAACCAAGTACTGAAAATCTTTGGTTCTTCAGATGTTTTGTACTACAGCTTCCACAACCACACACCATGGGCCATGCTAAGGTGAAAATGTCGGGAGAACCAAAAGTTTTTCACCTTTGATCTAGACCAAGGTGAACAAAGTGTGGCCTACAAACCACCTGTAGCTCTTCTGATCCTTAAATTTGGGCCCAAAGAAACCCTCAAGGCCCCCAGACCCATTAAAAATTCCACACTTATTATCAGGTTATGATATGTTCCCAAACTGGCAAAAATATCTCAAACCAGGGAGCAAATGTGTTTATTTACTCCTCCTGACTGCCCAAAGCCCTCCAAACTCTCCCAACACCTGAAAATCAGCCAAAATGGTGTGAATATGTTTGTGTGGAAGTGATGTAATGTCAAAATGTGACAATGGAGCCACCAGCATGTGTGTGAATCCCCCCTCACAATCTTCTATAGTTACCTAGACTAGCCAGAGCATCTATGCTGATCAGGGCACACAAAAGCTTGCACACTAAAGAGGTGAATGAGCACAATCCATATAAACACCCATTATTTGCCTTAATAGGGCCCCAAATAGTCAACAATAGGTTGACAAAGGAGTATACCAAATAAATACTAGTACTATTAAGTATATTAACTGGTGTAATTTTTCAGAATCCCTATTTGTTAAATGGATGCTGAGCTCTGAGAACTTCACTGGACGGTGTGAGGCTCTGGCGCATTACAAACGCGCCAAAGGGGTGTGCTAAGGGCTGAGAAGGGGCGTGTTCAGGTTGAGAAGGGGCGTCACTTCTTGACGCCCCTCAACCCTAGTACAGACTGAGTCCGTACAAAATGGGGGCGCCCGTCCACACGGAGGGCGCCATTTTGACGTCGCGGATGCGTAGCGTCCAGACGTCACGTGGCAGAAGTGACGTCGTGAGTGCGCGACTAGTGCCTCCTGGCGCCACTTCCGGGGCCCAGAAAGAAGCACCATTTCGGCACTTCTTTCCGGCTGTGCCCGGGAACCGCGCAGTTTGGCCGCTGCGGTTCCCGGACGCAGCAACCGGCAGCGGCGGCAGACCACCCATTTTGGGTGGTCTGTAACGCACCTCTGTGTGTATGATTGTGTGCAGGTGTGTGTGTGTGCGTGTGTGTGTGTGTGTGTGTGTGTGTGAGAGAGAGAGATATCTGCTACAGAGTGAAAGGGATTGTCTCAGAAAGTTTAGCTTGTTGTTGGCAAGGTGTTTCTTCTCAATAAACCAGTTGAATTGTTTAGACTTATGCTACTGATTACATAAATTCAGTTCTACAACATTATAGAAGCAACATAGGAACAGAAGATTTGTCTTTATTTTAGTGAAATATCGATTACACGTGCTATGAACTTATACAGAGTACAGTTGGATAGATTAATTGATCATGATATTAGTCATTTTCTCCCTTAACATTGGAATGAAAACTGCAGTAAAATGTGGCAAAGAAAATACAGGTGATCTCAGTCCATTGGTGTCAATGAAGCTCACTTGTAGATCAAGGGGAATAAGGTTGTGGGATAAATTTCCGTTGGAATCAATGGGGTGTCAGTTAGTCATGACTAACTTTTCACACTGATCTTAATGGGACCTAAGGGTGGGTCTGGATCCAACCCACTATATGCCAACTGAATCAGCTAAGATGTTGCTTATCTATTCCTAGTTGTTCAACTACATATTGAAAAATGAATGCCAGAGTCCAGAGTGAAGAGTCCTCCATTGTGCTGGGAGCACAGGGTTGAGGTTGTGGTGTGCAAGGGTGGCATGACAGTATGGACAGGAATAGGCTTCTGACATCTTCTACAAATGTGGCTACTCACCTGCGTAAGACTGTCAAGATTTAGCCCAATGACTGATTCAATTAAACACTTTGCTGTCTGGCATATCACTCTGTTACCCACGGATGGTACAGCTAGTCATTTAAAAATGTACAAACACAAGGAATCTATTATTGGCATTTTTCTCTGGATTTTTTCTCTGACGTTCAGCCTGAATTATAAGTGTTGCTGGCCGTATAAGGTTCCCAGCATAAATTTAAATCTGTTATGTTTTAGGCGGTGGCAACTAACTGCAATCTCAGTAGCATACGGCATGGGGAGGTGGTGGGAGATTTTCTTGGCTCTGTTGTGAGAGAAAAATTAAAAAAGAGCCCACTATGCTGACTCACTAAGACAAACAACTTACTATGGAATACATTCAGGGCTTAGCAAAGAAGCAGCTGATACTGAGTCAGTGACTGACTAGTGTCTCCTCGGTTCCCCTCCCCCGAGAAAAGATTCAGCTTAATGTAATGAAGTAATCACAAGTAATTAATCTGGATGCACCCTTTTTATACTCATATCAGTAATTATTGCAGACTGTAAAAATGAACAAATAACTCATAGGCATACAAAATAATTTGCTGGCAATTTGTAGATTCTTCTCCAGTGAACAGAAGCTTCACTTGGGGACGTGTTTGCGCTGTGTTTGTGTATGTGTGAGGAAGGGGGAATAATCTCATTTGGCTCATGCAAGCAGAAGCTGCAGGAACTTACAGAACTGATTCCAACGTTAATGGGGAATCCAAAGTTGGAATGGTTTCCTGTAATATCTGGTTTGATCTCAACTCTGACATCATCTGGAATCACAAAACTCTAGTCCCATTTTTAATGAAACTGCCTTTCATGTACTTTCTTGTACAATAACTGAATAATGGAGATACTTGGCATCTGACCTTTTCCTATGAAGATATTCCATAACACATTTGTAGCTCAGAATAATGAAGTCAGATTTCATCCTTGCCATTTTAAATTAACTGGGCCCCCCTTCTCAAATGCTACTATAGTTTATCATTACAGAAACCAGAAACATATATTCTTCTGTCATAAGTAAAGGCTTGTTGTTGTTGTTGTTGTTTTACAGTTACCTATGGGCAAGTTACTCAATGGTGTTTACCTTTGAGTAGATATATAAAGGACTAGAGTGCATCATACCTTGTGTAATCTCACTGCTGTCTTTGTGACAGTGACAATATGCACAATTTATCTTCTAATAAGACCCAGCATGGTGTATTGATTTATATGTTGGACTAGGACTCTGAGACATAAGAGTTCAAATACTTGCTCGACCGTGGGCAACCCTTGGACAAGTCCCACTCTCTCAGCATCAACAGGAGGTAATGACAAACACAACCTGAACAAATCCAGCCAAGAAGAGCCTGTGATAGGGTCTCCATAGGTCAAGGGTGACTTGAAGGCACATAACAAAACAACAAAAAAGCTTAATAATAAGTGTAAGTTTCCTGCATATGCAATTATTTTTTGTTTATTTATTTTGCCATGGTGCAATGGACATATTTAGTTCTTGGTTGTTTGAGCAGAGTTCCTCATAAGTAACCATTTCTTGTGTGTGTGTGTGTGTGTAATTAAATTTTTACATAATGAAATCCTGTTGTTAGTCTCAATTAAAGTAGGGCCATTGAATCAATG
>NC_056522.1:287911035-287938868 GCF_019175285.1 Sceloporus undulatus | reverse complement strand
ATAATAATAATAATAATAATAATAATAATAATAATAATAATAATAATAATTTGTTTTAATATTATTATTATTATTATTATTATTAATAATAATCTTTATTTATATCCCACCTCTCCACAATTGATCCAATGAGACTACTCTACTTGGAACTAAAGCAACAGGATTCCAGCCATGGAGTTGCATATTTTGACTGGTATGTAATTATTCATCAATACCTTCACTGTACCAGCTTATTCACTAGGATTGCAAAAACAGCAACAGTGTGTTCCCCATTATGCAATGGGGCAATAAGCAGGCACATCAGCAGATATACAATTGATTGCACAGTGATGGTATTCAGTAGAAGAATGGTGTAATGCAAGCAGTTGTAATTATATAAAGGCAGATTTATACTATGTAAGCATCCTGTAGGCTTGGCCAATGTTTAATCTGTATCTCGTGCATTTCTTCTAGAACTTCATTTTATTTTATTGTGTGCACCTTTTTGTTCTGGTTCCACTTACTCTCCCCTTTCTCTAGTTTATAAATTATCCTACTATACTAATACAGAGTCAGTATCAAAGCTTCTTATGATTCCACAATGCCAAGACTGGGGAGAAGGCCATCTGCTTTGGAATTTTAGCTCTAAAATTCTTGTAGCCCAAACTGATTACAAAAGAAAACTGAAAGTACTGACAGGATCTCTTCTATAACTTCTTCCAAAACGGGCTTGTTAAAAATGTGTGGTGGCAGATACATGAGGAAAGATGCAGCAGAGGTAATTTGATCATAGAGCATCTAGGTGGACAAACATTCTGTTTAGATATGGACAATAATTAAGCAAAATGATGATGATGATGATGATGATGATGATGTGTACTCCCTGATAATGTTTTAAGATCTTTGGGGGAGGTTCTTTGCTTGATCCCAGAGACACATGAGTCAGGGTCAAGAGAGCAAGCTTTCTCTTTCTTTAAGGCTCTAGATCTCTAGACCACAAGAGGCTGAGCTGGATTCTTCCCTTTTACCTTAGGCCAAAGAGCCCTTTGGCATAGAGCTGTAGTGTGTGTACAAAGTAGGGTGCTGTTTATGTGTGTGTTATGATTAAAAACAGTGCAGTTAAAAACTATGCAAAAATATCTGTTGAAAAATAATAAATATAAAAATTATCTTAAAAAAACCAGTTAAACAATCTACAATTAAAAGTATTAAATTCATTTTAAAAACCATATAAAAATCAACAAAGCAATGCACCTCATCATAGTCAATTCCTAAAATGAATTTTAAAAATTTGTTTTAAATGTATTTGTTTTTATTTAAATTTTAGAATTCACTTAATGGCTTTAAAAAGGCCATCAAAATGGATCTCTTCCAGCAGGCCATCCCTGAATAATACACTCGGTCACCCCATCACTTTGATCACGCCCTACTAGTTATCTAACATCTCTGCTTCTTCCTGTCTTGATTGTTTTAACAAATGGTTTTAATGATTTATTTTATATTTTATCATTGTTATATTAGAAATTATGATATATATGTAAGGGGGAATTTATTTATAGTGTATAAATTTATTAGGGTTGCATTGTATTTTATTTGTGTATTGTATTTTATTATTGTATTGTATTTTATAGTGATTGTAAGCCACCTCAGTCCTACAGGGAGAGGCGAGACATAAATTATTATTATTATTATTATTATTATTATTATTATTATTATTATTATTAAGATGCATTAATATGCACTGTACATTTTAGTGCTTCATATAATGGTAAAACTGAAATAAAAACAAATCCAGTAAAAGCACAAATTTTAAAAAAGATGCACTGGAATATGAATCTGGAGATCAGGATTTGACTTTCCATTCAGCCATAGAAACCTATTGGGTGATTTTGGGCAAGTCACATTCTCTCAGCGTCAGAGACAGGCAAAGGTAAACTATCTCGGGCCTCATTTCCACTACCTTTTAAATCAGAATGCAAATCGGTTTGAACCGGTTCAAATTACAATGGTTCGCACTTGAACCGAATCGCTGAAGTGATTTGGAGAGGGGGGCCATACGCTAGACTCATATAACCTGTGTCTTTTTGATGGTGATTTTTTTCTGCGTCTTTTTGAATAAATTGATTCCACGCAAGTGTGAACCAGATGTGGATTGGAATCGATTTAAATTTGCCCTTTGGCCAGCTGGAGCAGGTCCATTTTGAATTGATTCATTCATCAGTGTGAACCACAAGTGGGTTATTTTATTTTATTTTGCAGCAAGACAGTACAATTGGGGCAAATGTAGTGTGAACCATGCTCCGCTGCTGAACCGATCCATCGATTCAGATTGCAAAGTGATTTATTTGTAAGTGGGAATGCGGCGTCTGAATAAATTTTGCTGAGAAAGCCCTGTGATATGTTCTCCTCAGGATCTCCATAAGCCAGAAATGACTCAAAGGCACACAGTGATAACAAGATGCACTGAGCGCTTTTTTGGGTAGTGGTGGTAAAAGGCTGGATATAAATTTAATTGATAAAATAGAACAAAATAAAATGACAATACCAGCTGCCTGAGCCCAGTGACATCAAACTAATATTCATGTTATTAAATTCTATATCCTATGTATTTCCTGGAGGGAATGAAAGCACTCAGTAGTAAAAATGTCCACCTTAAGGTGATGCAATTATATTTATACTACTACCACACCTAATTCTGAATAGCTATATAGATTAATTATACTTGGATTAAAAGCTATCTATATCACTAGGTAACTTGCTTCTTATTTGATTGAGATAGGCCTACATGAGCCAAGAGATATCATGTTGATATGGAAGTTGTCAGACCAACAAAATCATAAAAGGGCCATTTAGCCCAACTCCCTGGCATGCCACAACACACAATTAAAGTACTCCTGTAAGATGCCAATGTACTGTGGAACTGCTCTCTCAGTAAAGAGGTTTTTCCTAATGTTTAAGTCAAATCTCTTCTAATTTGAATCAATTGCTTTGTATTCTAGTCTCTGTAGCAACAGAAAACAAGCTTGCTACATCTTCTATGTGTCATCCCTTCAGATATATAATGATAGCTATCATATCACCTTCTAGTCTTCTCTTCTCCATGCAAAACATACCCAGCTCCTTCTGTCATTTCTCTTAAGGTTTTGCTTTCCAGATCTTTGATCATAATTGGTCATCCTTCTATGGACATGTTCCAGCTTCTCAATATCCCTCTTGAATCGTGGTACCCAGAACTGGGCACAGTATTCCAGGTGAGGTCTGACCAAGCAGAATAGAGTGGCACTGTTACTTCCCTGAGTGTAGACACTATAATCCTGTTGATACATCCCATAATTGCTGTATCATGAAAACTGGTGTATCATATTTGAGAAAAATCATCTTCTCAAACATTTGTTTTGAGTGAAGTATTGGTACTTATATTACAGTCAGCCCTTCTTATATATGGATTTTTTATTCATGGATTCAAGCATACACGGTTTGAAAATGTTCCAAAAAAGTATAAATTTCTAATATCAAACCTTGATTTTCCATTTTTATAAGGGACACCATTTTGCTATGTCATTATATTTAATGGGACTTGAGCATAAACAGATTTTGTTATCCATGGGGGATCTTGGAACCAAACCCCAGTGTATAACAAGGGTCCCCTGTATATTGCAAACTGATTTAATAAACAACCATTTTTGTTCATCATTGTATTATTTGTTATAGAATGGCATATTGTGCATACAGTTCCCACTGTGACAGCTATGTGTTTTATACAGAACTGGACAAATGCAAATCTACACTTTAGGATATTTTAATGCATGAAGAGATCTATGTTTCTCATTTATTTTAAGGAGGAAAGTACATAACAATCCTTTCCTTGAGGTCCCAATTAGATGTGGCACCAAACATGTCACTAGGAAGACTGTCAGCATTATTTTACACCAACAGCAGGCACAAGCAAATCTAATTTCATTAGTACCAACAGGAAGTGTCCCCTCTAGAGCTAATAATAATATGAGGATTGAGGATTTTTTCATTGAGATCTGAGTGAGTGAGGAAAAGGTTAACTTCCTTTTCCTGCATATTCTCTGACTGGAAAGGACTCGCCACACTTGTTTGTTGTTGTTGTTTTTTTAAATTGATTGACTTCCTAATGAATAAATAAAAAAATCTATATCCAAATTTACCAGCCTGCAGCTAGGTTTGTGGAGCTGGAGTCCCCAATTTCCTCCTCTGTGAAGAAACCTCTGCAGCCCCTTGAAAATACACAGAACGTGGGGAAGCCCAGGTGAATGACAGTAAGAACCTTCTGTGACTTTTTCTCTTTTTTTGCTTGTGGAAGGCATACCCTGGATTTGGATCTGTTCCTAAATATATAGTGTCATGTCTCGCAGGATATGAGATGCCTCCCAAGCTGTTTTACACTGGTGAAACACACTACAATAGCAGTTTATGTGTGTGTGCTTGTCTTGTAGTATTCTTGTTACCACCCATGTAACTCTTGTGCCATTCAGAATCTGTCAAGACAAGGAAGAGAACTGGATGTAATCGGATATGTGCGAAGCGATGGAAGTTAATTCAAGTCTTATGCTTGCTTAGATCTAGGTCATAACTGGAAAGATGGAGCAACCTTATACCCATGTAGATGAAGTGACATGAAGTAAAGCCACTCTTATTGGAGTCAGTGGAGAATCAGAAATATCTGCATCATTTTGTTTTGTCTAGTGTCCTCCAGGCCCAATGGAAGAGAAGATTATTTCTAACTCCACAGCTAACCATAGAGCACCATCCTTGGATCCCATCCTAGGAGAAAGGTGGTATATAAGCAAAACAAACAAACAAACAAACAAACAAATAAATTCCAGAGTATACATATATCTGAATGAGGTAACAACACAGATAATATAACAAGATGACTAGCAGGTTATTCCAGGTCTAGAAACAAGTAACATGCAAATGGAAACTTAGTGATAAGGATGGACAAATCTGGATGTTTCATTTTCTTCCATACTCAACTTTTATGACTCTTAAATTCTGATTTAAAAGGAGCATTAGTGAAATTCTTACTAGCTTCTAAGGGATGGTGAATTGATTTTCTCCCATATCTGAATTATTGTGGATTTTGGTAAATTCTGCTCAATAACAAACTAAAATTCTCATCCATCTCTACTTGGTGATGAAGTGTTTTGCCTCAAGTGAGAACTTCTCTACACAAACAATAAACACCCAGCTGCAAGGAAATACAGATGAATACCACTTCTCATAGCACTTACAAGCATTCCACTTAAGATCTCCATTGAAAATCTCATACCTCTGTCGTAACTAGAAATGACAAATCTGTCCCATATTTATTTATTATGTTGCTATTGCTTCTCTTTTCCAAGACTGTATGGTAGCATACAAGTTCTTCTCCCCAGCTGTACTTGCACAGAACCTTAGTGAGGAAGTTAAGCAGAGATACAGTGACTGGGCCCAAGGTCTTCAAGTGAGAATCAGGGCTGTTTCAGGGAGGCCAGGGTGGATTTGAAACTGGCTCTTCTTGGTCCTCCTTGTCAGATAATATAACCACTACTTCACCTCAGGCTGTCAAGCAAGGGAGCAGCTAATTCTTGAAATATGACAGTTATATCTTTTCTGTTTCTTGCTGTATCAACCCTTTTCACAAGAAAAGAGACAAGTCATATCCAAAGTGTCTTCCATGCCCTTTCAATCAGGAATCTTTGCTAAATAACCATTTCCCTTATTCAACAGTTTGAACAAGGTCTTCTGTTGAATACACAAAATACATAAGGATGCTGTTTGCAGAAAGGTTGCAAAATGACTGGCTATCAGTTTCTGCATGCAGCTAAACTCCCATCATGTTTTGGGGTGGCAATGTGCAGCCCAGACACATATACTGATGAATACCAGACACTTGACTTTGACTGTGGATGCTACTGGCCTAATACCCACAGCCTGTTTTCCTTCTCTGATATAAGTCAGGGCTGGTGCATGGCTATTGTGGGGTTCCACTGGCAAATATTATGATGGGTGAGTGATGACACAGTTGCCAGGGATACTGTGGGAATACACATTTTCTATTGATATAATTGTGCTTTCTACTTTGCTGCTAGAAGTGCATAGGATTGTGATCCTTTTATAATAGTTTTGCTATAGAGCAGTAATTGTCAGTCCCATAATAGATTTGCCCTACTCACCAGATCCAGTTGTGTATAATGTTGGGATTAACATTTTCTTGCATTACTTTCAAGTAAATTAGCAATCAGTGATAACTTTTTGTTGTTGTTGAAAAGGTAGGCACTGAAATATCTTATTTTTATTAGGCAATATAATAAATCTGATTATAGGAAATGCAGGTTGAATTCCCCTTATCTAAAATGCTTAGGACCAGAGGTGGTTTGGATTTCATAGAATCACAGAGTTGGAAGAGATCTCAAGAATCATCCAGTCCAACCCTCTGCTATGCAAGAACACACAATCAAAGCATCCCCGACAGATGGCCATCCAGCCTTTGTTTAAAGACCTCCAAGGAAGGAGACTTCATTACACTCCAAAAGAATGTGTTCCACTATCAAACAGCTCTTACCATCAGGAGGTCCTTCCTAATGCTGAGGTGGAATCTCTTTTCCTGTAGTTAGAATCCATTGCTCCAGGTCCTATTCCCTGGAGCAGCAGAAAACAAGCTTGTGCCATCCTCAATATGACACTCCTTCTCTTCACGAGGCTAAACATACCCAGCTCCCTAAGCCGCTCTTCATACAACATGGTTTCCAGACCCTTCACCATTTTGGTCACCCTCCTCTAGACTTGCTCCAGCTTGTCAACATCCTTTTAGAATTGTGGTGCCCAGAACTGGACGTATTATTCCAGGTGAGGCCTGACCAAAGCAGAATAGAGTGGCACTATTACTTCCCTTGGTCTAGACACGACTGATGTAGCTAGAATTGCATTGGATTTTTTTAGCTGCCACATCATACTTTTGATGCATGTTCAACTTGTGGTCTACTAGGACTCCTAGATCCCTTTTATAGGTAGTCTTGTTAAGCCAGATGTCCCCCATCCCATATTTATGCATTTCATTTTTTTTACCTACATGCAGTACCTTACATTTCTCCCTGTAATTCATTTTGTTAGTTTTGGCCCACAGTGGCGCTCCTGCACCAGGTGTCACCCGGTGCAGGGGGGGACTTCAGGGGCAGGACTTCCGGTGGGGTGTCCTGCCACACGAGAATGTGTGAGTCGCATGGGAACACATGGGGGAAGCATGCGTGCGGTGCAGAGAACCACACGCATGGGCAAGAGCTTTCCATGCACAGGCTGGAGCTCCCTGCATGTGGGGAATGTGCAATGGTGCATACAGCCACGTGCGGGGGGGGGCAGGGGCGGCCCATGCACCGTGCTGCACACACACACACACACACACACACACATGGCATGGGGGTAATCTGGAGGGGCTGACTATGTGTCACCCCCCCCACCTTTCTAGGGTGTCACTCAGTGTGGCCCACACCCCACGCACCCCCCCCCCATTACATTACTGCTATGGCCCAGCTTTCTAATCTATTAAGGTCATTTTGAATTTTGATCCTCTGCTCTGGGGTACTACTACTAATTTGGTGCCATCTGCAGATTTGATAAGCATGCCCTCTATTCTTTTATTCAAGTCACTGAGAAAGATATATATTTTTCATAGATAGACAGCTGTTGCAATACTGTATTTGCATGTACATAATGAGATATCTTGGAGATGGGGCCCACGTTTAAATATAAAATTAATGTATGTTTCTCATATATATATATATATATATCCAGAAGGTAACTTTATGCACAATATTTTTAATAATTTGTTGCATGAAACAAAGTTTGTATACACTGAACCATCAGAAAGCAAAGATGTCACTATCGCAGCCACTCACATGGACAGTTCTGGAATTTGGAGTATTCTGGATTTTGGATGTCAGGTGAGGGATATTCAACCTTTATTATACAAAAAATGGAAACAGATGCAGTTTGTGGAGGAACTGCTATGGTTTGCTTCAGATACTGAAAAGGTCAAATATACTAATTTGTAATCCACAAATTGGCTCTCAGTGTCAACTATCAAATATTCTCAGCTTGAATTCATATATATACATACATACATACATACATACACATATACAGTACATATTTGCTAAAATGCAAACCTTGTATTTTCCATTTTATAAAAGGTACACCATTTTACTATGCCACTGTATTTAATGGGACCTGAGCATCCATGGATTTTCATATCTATGGAGGTCCTGGAACCAAACCCAAGCAGATGCCAAGGGCTCACTGTTTACCCCTTAAAAACTGGTAATACAGATTTGATTTCAACGGAAACCAATAAGTTTTTAAGATAATGCATCTCTGACAGATTAAGTGGCAATTAACTCCCGTTGAACTCAGTGAGACTTATTATGAGTAGACATATATAGGATTGTACATATATAGGATTGTAGTGATATAGGGACAACTACAATGGACCTACTGAGTCAATGTAATTTATATAAGCGTTGATTTACCAAGTTCCTGTTGACTCTATGTTGACTCTAGTTAGGACTAACAATAAGATTTTGGCTGTAGGCTTTGAGACTCTCCAGAACAGGGTAGATGTGAGCTCCTTCACATCTTGAATAAATGACCAATGTGAGCTACCCCTGGAAAATGCTTTCTCTATGCACTGCTACTATACTGTTCTTGTGAACACAGGTTGACATTCATTGGAATGAGTTCTTCATGAGTACAAATGTGAAGAGGAATTTTCACTGACCAGTGTGCTAATTGTCCTTGCTCTGTTCTCTTATATTTCCAACCTCTTTGTAAGAACATTGTGTTCATGGAGAATTATTTGCAATGCCAAATGTACATTTTCAGGGCAGTCTGGTACCACTGGATGGGCTAATAGAGATATAATTCTTCACTATAAGGCTCGACAGACCTCCTCAAAAGGGCGGGCTGGAGCCATCCGTTTTTCCTCTGGAGGGACGCTGCAGCAGCCAAACCGTCCGGTGTCCCTCCGGACCAAAAAGAACCTGGAAAAAACTGGTTGTTTTCAGTCCACGTGGCGGACATCATGAGTGCGCCATTGGTGCACTGTGATGCATCTGTGATGCAAGCATGGCGCCACCATGTGCAGGCGTGGTACCGTGCTTGAGTCATGGACGCGTGCCCCATGTGGGCAGGGCCATGCAGTCATGGCGCTACTGACACGAACTAGGGTTCTGGAGTGTGCAGTTGCTGCGTGCTCCAGTACCCTAGAATCAGCGCCGGAACGCCGCTTCTCGCCTCTCTGTCTCAGGCCTATGTTTTTTTTCTCAAAGAAAGCAACTAATTTTAGCATTTTTTTTTCTTGCCATAAGACAATGAAAAACCATACAATTTTCAAATCCTGATCACAATTCAGGACTTATTCTGTGTGAAACTCACACATGATTGTTTTGAAAAGACAACTGGATTTCCTATGTAGGAAAGATCATATTTATGTGTGGAAATACTATTTTCTGTATGGAAAATGCTGTTTTTTGTGCAGAACAACATTGGCTGAATTTTGCACAGAATAAGTCTCAAATTGTGATTATTCTTGTCAATCAGGATTCTTCTTGTCAGGATTTTTTGATACTTGAAAAACTTGTTTTTTCAACGCTTTTTCAAATATTTTGAATATTCTTTCCATCCCTATGGGGCTTTACAAAAACCTCAGCACCAAGAATGAGAAGCAACTGTCTCTCCAGATTTTGTTGGACTAAGCTTCCATCATTTCTTACCATTGGTTCTGCTGGGAAGTACAACCCAATAACATCTGGAGGGGTGCATGATTTCTGCCCCTGCTCTAGTCATTCAATGCATGGTATATGCTTGTGAGGGAGTATCCAGCTGCTCTTCAGCATTACATGTGGAGACTGGGAGAGAGTTTTTTCTGCTGCTATTGATTTGCTAAGTCAGGAATTTTAACAGATGTCAAGGTGTCCTAGGCTTTCCTACTCCTTCAAAACTAATACCTAACAATCAGAATCCCGTTCATATTACATGATGATGATGATGATGATGATGATGATGATGATAATAATAATAAATTATTTATTTATAGCCTGCCCAATCACAAAGAATCCGGGTAGGTTACAGCAATAAAAATATATACAGAGTACAATTCAAAATTCAAAATTAGCCCCTTTCCAATCCCCAATACTCCTCTCTCCCTCCAGGATGGAAGATAGCAGTTGTTGCCATGGAGGGAGGGCTCTGTCTCTTGAGGGTGATCCCAATGTCGTACAATATATGACATCTCTAGGTGTGACTGGGAAATTCTACTCTTTTGAATACTAGAAAGCTGTTCCCAGATTGGGTAGACACTATTGAGCTTGATGGACTAGTGGTCTGATTCACTATAAAGCAGCTTACTAAGTAGGCTCAAAGTACATGTTAACTAGGCTTCTCTTGAATTATTTTGGCTACAATTTTTTAAAAGCCAAAACCATCCTTGGCAGATTGCAGGTCAGGGCAGATGGAGAGAGAGGGATGGGGGAGAAGTCAGCCTTTTCTCCTGTCATTGTTTTTCTGCTAAAATTCACCTTTTCCAAGCTGCTCTTTCAACCTTTAAGGGGCAATAAAGGGTACCCATATATTTTCCTTGCTGGGTGAAAAAGTAGTCTAGGCAATGTGATTTTTATTAGTGGAAAAGAGAAAAGGATTAAGAAGTTTCTCTCCAGAATCCTCTGCCCAACTTTCTCTGCTTGTTGAGAATCATGCTTTGTTCTTTACACGTGGAGAAAAGACACACAAAATGCTGTGTATTGTTCTAGTATTACACTCAACTGGTAAATCTGCACTTGAACTTCAGGGTTCACACAGTGGTATCATTCAAAATAATTAACAACTGGGTCCCCCATCTCCCACTCTCCCACCCCCCCATAGCTCCAGAAGATCCCTCCCTCCTCCCCTATTTCCTCTCTGTCCTCCACTCTGTATCTTTGAACAATTTTAACAATCAGTTCTGTGAACTGGTGCAAACCACCTGAATGACACCATTGAGTTCACCTTACTGGTGAACATATTCAGTAGTAGCTATCTTCACCATATAGCAAAATAAAACAAAATACAAAATTCACAAAAGAACCGTACCTTTATTGGCCAGCCAAAATGATATGTTTTGTGCATTTTGATTGGCCAATAAAGTTGTCACTACTGGTAGAGTTGCCCACAATGGCATCCTTCACCATATAAAAATTATTTCCATGGAGAAACCTAGAAAGCCTGGCGAACATAAACGTACCTGACTATTACATAGCATCTCCCTATACAAACCACTTAGAGCCCTAAGATCCTCAGGAGAAGGGTGGGAGCAGTCACTGAGAAGGCTCTCTCTCATGACCTCAGTAAATGAGTCTTGGATGGTGGTGGGACCGAGAGAAAGCCTTCTCCCTGAGGATCTTAGGGCTCTCGGTGGTTCATATGGGGAGATTTTATGTAGTTGAAGCTGTTATATTAGACGGTTGTCAGCGTTCTCTGTATGGGTTCTCATTCAACAAGACTGCCAGTGAACAACAAAAAACACCCACCACATGCAAACTTCAAACCAAAGTGCAAAGGTGCTTAAGGCTGGAGAAGTAATTTTGGCTCCCATGACTAAAAATCTGGCAAGTGCTTCTCCTCCCTTCCTGATTTTTTTTAAGAAAATCATACAAATCATATATCACACAATAATACATTTAAAACTGAATGATCTAATGCCCTTTCTTGATATCTGTTTTATGGGAAGGCCAGCCCTGACTTTCAGAAAGTATGGAAAGAAGGAAGCAAAGAGCCCTGGTGACACAGTAGTTAAATGCCTGTGCTGCAGCCACTCACTCACAAACCGCAAGGTTGAAAGTTCAATACCAGCCAAGGGCTCAAGCTCAACTCAGGCTTGCATCCTTCTGAGGTCACTAAAATGAGTACACGGCTTGTTGGGGACAGTTAGCTTACACATTGTAAACCGCTTAAGGAGTGTTAAGTGCACTGATAAGCGGTATAGAAATGTACTTGCTATTGCTATAATAGTATCCATCAAGAAGAATTGAATACCAGTAGTGAGGTTGACAGACTGAAGAAGAGGCTTCTTACTCTTGGGTAAATTGCTAACAACTGGGACTTGACAGACCGCCTCAAAAAGGCGGTCTTGAGCTACCCGTTTTTATTCCCACGGGAGCCTGCAGCAACCAAACTGCACCATTAGCACACTGTGGTGCTTCCATGATGCAAGCATGGAGCCCTGATGTGCGGATGTGGTGCTGTGCTTGCATCATCATGATGGCCCCCATGTGGACTGGAGGCCGCAATGATGGCACCACCACCACCACCGTGCATTAGGGTTTGGGAGTGTGCAGACGCTGCACGCTCCCAAACTCTAGTTTTGGCCTGACGACGGCGCTTCCCGCCCATCTGTCTCGGGCCTATTGTTACTATATTTCTTCATTACTCTCAATTAGATTTACAACAGTATATCTATGGGCTTGTATCTTTAGTCTAGATTTTGGACCCAGGTGAAGTTACTGAGAGGGCTATCTTGGCAAACCTAAAACATTTCAATAGGAAATAGACAAGTTGCTAAGAAAAACAAGGCCTGGTTGTTTAAAGTTTTCTTTTCTTTTTTAAAGAATGTTTGAGAAGAAATATCAGGGAAATAGCCAATTGGCTTGGCAATGCTCATCTCATTCTTGGTAAAAGTGTCTTACTCATGGTATATACCAGTTTTAACTATATTTGGCTTTACCAGTCCTTGCCAAGAATCCTGAGCTTTCTGCTTTGGTACAAGTTCTGGGAATTCTCTCGTAAATATTTCTGGGTCAACTAGAATACATCACCCCACCCACTTAAAGGAATCCTCAAAGCAAAGCATTCAGGAAGGAGCCAGCTTTGGGGCTGAGTAATACAGGTTGTTTTCCCCCTCTAGAAATGGGTGAGTGTAACAATGACACATATAGGGTGGTGGCAGCATTTTGCTCCTTACCTCAATCCTCTGTAGTTCAACCAGTTTAATCCATGTGGTTCCTCAAGTCAGGGTCAGAGGAGGGGGAGAGGAGCAGAGAAGCACCCAGCTCTGTTCTTGTTGCTGGCGTCTCCACATCTCCTTTTTCCACTCTCCACTGGGGAGGCAAGAAGAGCTGCTGGAGCCTTATTTACCAGCCATGTGTGTGAGACTGGCAGTCATGTGGGCCTGGTGTGACGTGTACAAGGTTTTGGGCCTTTGTACAAAAGCTTCACCATGCTGAGGGAGAATAGCTGTGACTGAAAGTTTCAGGTTGAAAGGCAAGGGAAAACAGATACCTTTACCTGGCGTCACAAATTTGCATGGTACTTTATCATGCTTCTCAATCTATTCTGCCTTACAAGATCTCCATTCCATATCCAACCTCATGACCCTAAATGTCATCTAAAAATTTAACAGAGCTATCCCCAGATTTCAGTTACCTGATTTTCACAAAGCACTTAATTACATTTTTCTTTGCCCATGTTTATCCATGTGATCTCCATAAATGTCTCAAGGTTGTTTCAGGAACAATTGTACAGCACCACCTGAGCAGTGCTAAAGACAATGAGGCAAGTGGTTTACTCAAGGTCTTCCTAGCTAGAACTGGCAGCTGCTGTTCTACTGGAAGGCCTAGGTCTCTACCCATGCTAGATTCAGTGATCTACGACTTGACAGCTGCTCTGTTCTCCATCTCACCCTCTTGCCATCTCCAGTAATATTTCCTCTGGACATGAACGAAGATGGGTTTCAACTTGAAGCATGGCTGCCCTCTCCCACTGGAGATGGTCCCTCCCCCAGACAATGCTAAATCACATCAGCACCAGAGGGTGTGGAGGCAGCATCATTTGGGGCATCAAAAGACTGAGCTGTTTTTAGAACATCACAAATCATTGGCAACAGTGATATGGCTTCTCTCCCATCCATAAATCATAACGCCAGTTACCTCATATCCACTCATGTTCCATGCAGATTTCTTCTCTAATGCTAAGAAACATGTGGGGATAGCTTCCTTTGGCATGAAACCCCCTGTGGCCTTCAGATGAGGTCACAGTGAATAAGAATTTATATTTTGGTATTTGGAATTGACATATGTCCGGAATCTGCTGCCAGAGCTCTGTTGATTTCAGTACTGCAAAAAGAACAGAAACTGGCCCTCTGCTTATGTTCTGTCAAACCAAACAAAGAAACTCTTACAACTCTGAGCTCATAATATTTTAATTTGCCTGTTGCTGCTTATATCTGTAACCATTTGTTAATCCCAACACACACACACACACACACAGAGTGAGGGAGTTTCAAAAGTATGTGTTGTATTAAAAGATAAGTATAATAAGTGGAATTGTTGATGAAAAAATTACAATCAGTTCATGTATTACTTTATAGCCATTGCATCATCACCATCACCATCATCATCGTTATCATCATTGTGTTTCTTTGGGGAAATAAAATAACTGTGGTCTCAATAGTGTTAGGTGCCCTGAGACCTTGACAACACACCACAATGAAATCACCACAGATACAATCACTATTTTACAAAATGTGAAACTGCTTGGCAGACACCACATTATTCAGCACTTATATTTTTGGATAACCTGGGCTGATGGCAGGCGGCGGTTCAGTGGCAATTTTGCAAGAAATAATCCCAGCCTCCATCCTGCATCCCACCTCCAGCCCAGGAGGCTTGAAGCAGTTTTAAAAGGTGAGTGATAAGCTCCTCAGAGAATATGACTTGCTTAAGGGGGTTTCCATGGTTTCCAATGGGTTTCCATGGCTGAGCAGGGATTTGAACCCTGGTTTCCAGAGTCATAGTCCAATGCCCAAATCACTACATCAGGCTGGCTCCATACTATGGATCCACTTAAGTCTGACATGGCTTAGGCAGCGGTGGCAAAAAGTGGCCCTGGGGACATCTATCCCTCCCAGCTGCTTTTGTGGCCCTTCGCCCCTCCAGACTTCCTGGACTTCCATTCTTCTGGCCTCACAAAAGATGAATAGCTTCCTCTAGAACTCTCTAGAGGCAATTCACATTTTAAACAGGTAGCCAGGGCTGCCTGCAGTGTTTCAACATCAAAACATTTGTTCTCAAAGCTAGAAGAAGACCTCTGCTTCAAGTTTTGTCTTCTCTTATTTTTGTTTTGTTTGGTGGCAGGGTTGTAGATATGGGGAGAGGGAAAATGAGGGCATTAATCCATACCAATTAAACATTCTTCCCACCCCTTAACATTTTCCTTCAGTCTTCATATTTCTAGTTTTGCATACTGTGAGACATTGAAAATTGCTCACCCATAGGACTCTTAAATTTGCCGTGTTTGTATTATCTTAGTTTCTTTGCTTTCTCACTTTCTTTGGATGATCAAAGTGTACTTTTAAATACTCAATTGAAGTTTAAAATTACTGCAATGAAAGACATTGGGGAAACTGAAGCAAAATTTCATGGGGGAGGCAGAAAAATTCATATTGGGGCAATGCCCATATTTTTCTCCTCATAGCTATATCTTGGCACTCCAGTTAAGAGCTTCAACTCATCTTGGGAGATTATCGCATGGCCATTGCAGACTTACCCCTTCCAGGATACAGAAAGCTCCCATGTTTGAAAATCAGCCTGCTGAGTATGGCTGGGAGCCTGGATGCAGCCGGGATGCCGTCATCCCAGTGTCATTGGCAGCGTTTTTAATGCGATAATTCCTGGCTGCATCCTATAAACGATTGTATCCTGGAAGGGGTAAGTTGCTGGCTATGCTATAAGGTCCTTAGTGAAGGAACAGAAAAAGACAGGTTACAGACTGCTGAAAAGCGGCGGCCTGCACCCGCCCCTTTCCCTGCCAGAGCGGCAGCCACTGAGGCCCCAATTCGCCGCTTTCCAGGCTGTGGGGAAGCGGCAAAAGGCCCCTTCCCTGCAGCCTGGAAAGGGGTGTCTTTGGGGCTTCAAGCCCCAAGGACACCCTGCAGCGGCGGGGAGGAGGAGAAAGGGGCCACTTGGCCCCTTTCTCCTCTGCGTCGCTGGGCGCAGCTGTCTGAAGGCTGCACCCAGCGACGCAAATGGCAAAAGGAGTTCCATTTCGGAGCTCCTTTTGCGGCTGGTGAAGGGGTGTACTATGCGCCCTGGCACGGCGTGACAACATCACGTCCACACTGCCCCATATAGAGGCAGTGCGGTTGTGATGTCATAATGGCGGCGGCCGTGTGGAATGGCCGCTGCCATTTTGTGTGCGCTCCGCACGTCCTAGTTGGGGGCATCCAAAAAGGATGCCCCTTTCTAACCCTAGCACGCGCAGAGCGCTCACTTTTAGGCCCGTTTGTAACGGGCCACTGGCAGCTACCACATTGCAAAATGAATGCAGTTTGACACCCCTTTAATTTTCACAGTTTCATCCTATGGAATCCTGGGATTTGTAGTTTGTTGTGGCACCTGAGCTCTCTGACAGAGGAGGCTAAATATCTCATGAAACTACAAATCCCAGATTCCATAGCATTGAGCCATGTCCATTAAAGCTGTGTCAAACTGACTTAATTCCAGAGTGTAGATGCAGCCTTATAATCACATGGTTTGTCTCTTTTCAGGTAATCAGTAAAACAGAATGGAGAGATGGTGATTTTCCAAAAAGGAGGTAGTGACTTCAATATACAAGTTGTCTTACATGAGAGAAATCAGCTTTCCACATGGGCCCATGCTTAGCTTGGTGGAGCATTGATGAGAGTAACTGCTCCAACGTTGTATTGTAGTCTGAAAGCCATAAAAATGAGAACATCTGGTGCTTACATAAGCCCCTTAAGGTTACAGGGCCTTCCCTATGATCCAAACTCAAAGTTTAAGGCAGGCTGTTTCAACAACAGAGCTTTACTACCAGAGTCTTTATAGCGTGTGCTATATATAAAGACAATTCTTCCTTTCCCCCACTCTGGAAATCAGGAGTTCAAATCACTAGTGAAACAGCCTGGGACAGATGCCACACTTGATCATTACCAGCAGCAGTAAATATAATAACTAAAGAGCAGGGAGCAAAGGACACAATGATTGTTAAAATAATGAGTAGCTGATGCAAAGAAGTGAGGCAGAAGAATTATCAGGTGGGGAGAAGTAGGTGGACTTATACAGAAGGTAGTTACTTGCAGTAGAACTGGCTCAGGACCCCTAGCATTGAAGAAGGGAGGTAGTGAGTAAAAAGGGCCAATGGTTGCTGGAAGCTTTATGATAGTAGGAGAGGAATAAGGAAAAAGAAAGAGGTACAGTAGCCAAGATCTCAGCTTAGCATGAATATCTGATGGCATAGTACTGTGCTGCCCTTATACTGAGTACTATCATTAAGCAACCTAAGGGAAATGACAAATGAACATAGCTGTCACCTCACTGCACAATGGCAATATGCAATATGTGATGTATACGTTCACACAATACTAGATACATTATGGTGCATCTGTAAAGGTTCTGCATGTGGCATTCTCCTCTTGCTACTGTCAACTGGACATGTCTTATCATTGTGCAAGAAAGTCACTTTGCACTGATACTTATGCCTGCTTATGTGACCAATAGGATTCTGGCCAGAAGCTGCAAGAAGCCAATTGCAGGGGACTGTAGCAGATCTGTGTGGCCTGGCAGTTAGTGTCAGCAGTGGACTGGAGAGGGTGAGTTTGGGATGTTGTGACTGAATGGGGCTCCTTTAGGTCATGCAGTCAGGTGTACCATTAAGGGTGAGGGAGATCGGGTGGAAGGAGGCAGCATCTTAGCAGGTTACATAGCAATCACATGAAAGGTGATAGTTGTGTTATGCCACTATATTACCCTAAACTTACTCCATCTAGTCTGATTTCTGGACTCTATGTTCTAGAATGGAAATGATGGTGGTGGTGATGGTACTGGTAGTGAAGGAAGAGGAGATTATGATAATAATAGTGGAGGTTTAAGTTATTGAAAGATGGCTTGGTAGGATTTGGCACATAACAGTTTCACCTTAACAAACTGGTTAGGGACATAGCAATGCAAGATCTGTTCATATTATGCTTCTCAGGCCAGGCACATCCTTGGTCCTGAGATTTTAGAGCCAAAGCCAGAGATCTAGGGATATCCCCTGGTGATGTTGAAGGGTCATGCTCAGTAATGTTTTTAAGCATAATGAATTGGGGTATTGGCCACCATTGTTCAAAACATGACATTCAAATAACCCCCTCCCCACGAAATCTAATAAATGGGAAAAAATATTTGGTTGGAAAATAAATTTTACAAGCTCTGTAGTGAACATAGGGCCCAAACGGACAGGCCAAAATAAAGCTGCTTCAGGTCACTTTGGAGATATGCTGTTTAAATGACACACACATCTTAAGAGGCCAGAAGCATATCTCCAAAGTGTTCTGAAGCAGCTTTATTTTGGCCTATCTATTCGGGTCCATAATCTTTACCTAAAACTGCTTTTTAAAGCACATGGGGATTGTAGTGCAACCCAATAAAATTTCCCTATCATTCTTTGGAATAGATCCCCACCCATTTTGAACAGCTCTGTTTTTGACATTTTTCCAGGTATTGGTTTTAACACCACTTGGGAGCTGTAGTCCAGCCAAAGAAAGTTTTCCGATGAAATGTTACTTTCCCCATATTCTACTGCAGAGGGTTGCTCCCATTAACCAGTGCTTTTTAATGGATACTTTCCTTCCTTCCTTCCTTCCTTCCTTCCTTCCTTCCTTCCTTCTCTCCCTCCTTCCTTCTTTTACTGTAGAGTTGTAGTATCCTCCCTTACCCCATCATGATCTACTAACCATTGAATATTTTGTGGATGACAATGATGTTGAAAGACCAACATGGCAGGACACCAGCAATCGAAACCTGTATACTCAGAAGCAAGCCCTATAGAGTTTAAGTGGACTGACATAACAATTTTAAAATGTTAAAAATCTACTATTACCCAGTCATGGTTTCAAGATTTTGGGGGGGTAGCATGCACAAAAAAGATGCAGATACAGAGAGGGAAGGAATGAGAAGGAAGTTGATAAATGTAGCTAGTAGAAGTGAGGATAGAAGGAGCAAGAGACTGAGGACATGCTGTACGGGGCAGCTTTAGAACTGTAATAGTGCAATTTCTTTAACGGGAATACAGTGGCATCAAAAATGTCATTAAAATACTTCTGTCTTCATTACCTCTTAATAGCATGATAGTCCTGGTTTGGTGTCAAATGTTTATGGTCTTGTGAGAGAGAAAAAGAAAAGGATGAGGAAAGTGGGAGAAGGAAATTCCAGTCAGGAAAATTGGTGGTGATAGGAGAGAGGAGGAGTAAAAGATGACAGAGGCTCCATCCTATGGAATCCTTGGATTTGTAGTTTGTTGTGGCACCAGACCTCTCTGACAGAGAAGCTTAAATATCTCACAAAACTACAGATCGCCAAATTCCATAGCATTGAGCCATGGCAGTTAAAGTGGTAGACGCAACCTTTGGGCACTATTCACAAAACTCTTTGTTGCTAAAACTGAAGTTCTGTGTGCACTTAATTTGAAGTAGGTTTCATGGAATCCAGTGAAATGTATTTTGGGAAAATATGAATGGGATGAAGCTGCATGTCAGAGCATAATGATGTTTGAATATCATACTCAATTTTAAAAAGGGCCAGACAAAAACTGTACTAGTGTGCTTACTACCCTCTGCAGATTTGCTCAAAAGTACAAATACTCAGCTGCCTATTTAAACAAACTGGAGGGAAAAGCGTTCTTCAGAAATAAAGAAGGAAACAGGGCAGAGTGCATTGTGTTTGCAAAAAAATAAGCTGAAAGCAAATGTTTGAACAACCAACTTGCATTTTGATAACTTCAGTGTTTTATTCTAAAGAAAGGAGAGGAGAGATAGTTAACATTGGCATCAAGGTAGTACAGGAAATAGAAATGAAAGGAGAGAGAAAAGTAAACAAACAAATGTGCTCACAATGAAACAAGGACTCTGAAGTGTTTGTGCTGCAACAACAAAATGAGAGCATGTGAAATCTCTACACTGAGATAATATAATTATATTTTAGCTAAAAGGTGCCTTTCTTTTTTAAAAAAAAAAGAAGAAAAGAAAGAAAAGAAAAAAGCACACTGTAGAAATTTTAATGGCTCCCTTGTTCATTTTTTTAAAAGGGGGGGGGGGGGGGGGGAAGCAGAGGAGGCTGGGGGTTCTGATATCCTTGGGGTGCCATCAGCTGGCCCTGCAGTGAAGACAGTTTGTTGCCATAGAGTATCCTAGGTATCAAGAACACAGAGTCAGTGTGGTGTTGGACTATGACTTTGGGAGACCAAGGGGCTGTACAAACAGCTTCACACAGCTCTATGGCGTTCCTAGAAGCACTGGGTTGGGGATGTGGCAACCGGATGCCACACCCCAACCCACTGGAAAAATGCGCCAAGAATCATGGTTCCTATTTCTGCTGTTACAGGGGTGCCCGGTGTGGCGCTGTGATGCCCCTCATGCACAGCACTGTTTGAATGCTGCACATGAGGGATGTCATCATGACATGTCCTGCGTAAATGGGCGTGTGCCAAGATGGTGTCCCATAGAGGAAGAAGGGCTAGAAGCGCCCTCCCTCAGCCCTACCGCACACGCAGGCCTGCATAAACTCAAATCTTCTCCACTGAGCCACGAAAACTCACTCAGTAACCCTGAGCAAGCTGCATTCCCTCATACTAAGGAGTTTATCATACACAATTTAAAGTGACTGCATTTAATTTTGAAGCCAGATTTTATCGTATGCGCCGAGTGCTGGGCTAGTGCAACCCCACTGTAGGCTGGGAACATCTGCACTTATTCAGCATCTTTTCAAAACCAGAAGTCTGTCATTTTTGAAAACATGCCAGAGAAGCACGACTGGGATCTGGGCTGTAGCCAGGTTGTGCTCACCCGGCCCCTGACGCATGCGATAAAATCCGGCTTCAAAATTAAATGCAAAAGGGGTAAATTGCAATAAACTCCTTAGAGGAAGGCACCATTCCGAAAAGTTCTTGACAGGAATACCCTATGGTAGGGTTACCAAGTCACAGTGGATGAGAAGGCACATAACAACAGCAATCATGATATTAGCCTACTGATAAAAACCTTGCCACTGACCCTGTTTTCCATTGTAATCCAAAGGACCTTTGATCCCCTGAATATTTTTAAACTTTAGTGACAACAGGCCCTGACCTTGGTTCATTGTACAGTGCGCCCTTGTTTTATGCGGGGATCCGTTCCGGACTCCCCCGGGTGTAAAATAAAAAACATGGGTCCACTGTAAATCACATAATTATATGACTCTGCTTTAACTGCCATGGGTTCATCCTGTGGAAACCTGGGATTTGAAATTTAGCAAGAGGTATTTACAAATCTCAGCCAGAGAGCTCTAGTACATCACCAAACTACAAATCCCAGTAGTCCATGGGATCTCAGGAGGCAGCCATGGCTCTTAAAGAGGAATCATGGCATTATAACATCACTGAAAAAAATGCCCTTGGCAGTTTCAAAGCCCTGTTTGTCTGAGGATGGTCATTTCTTTTATTCAATAATACAATTTAGCAAGAGGTATTTTATGTGTCCAGATTCTGAAAAACTCTGCCTAGGCATTATTTCCACTCCCAACCATCCTTGGGTGCTTCTAGATGAGATGAGGCATCTACTATGAAGTACCCATGCTTTGTCCATGTTTTGGGGGCATCTACACATTTATAGGAGATTATCGCATTAGCTTCGCTGCTGGGATAGACCGGGGATGTAAATTTCTTAAGGCAGACCTTATCACATTCACCCATCACAGGGCAGTTACAGCCTGTAGGTAACCTGGGCCTCTCTTGCAGCTTTTCAAGAATGGGATTTTCCTGTTCTTGAAAAGATGCGGGACAAACCTAGAGAAGCTTGGGTTGTATATGGGCTACATACTGAATGCATGATGGGTGAATGCAATAAGATCCGCCTTAAGAAAGTTCAATCCCAGGTCTATCCTGGCAGCAAAGCTAATGCAATAATCTCCATAATCAACTTGTTATTCAAATGGGTTTTCATTATGGTTCTATTGTCTCTTTGAGGCTTTAGAAAACCGAGCTCATTTTGTAAAGAACAGAAAAGTGGTTTGTTTGTTTCCTGCCTCTCTCCCAGTGTAGGGGCTCAAGGTGGCTAGCAAGATTTAAAACAGTACACATTAAAAACAATAAAAAATATTACATGTAAATACGAAGTTTAAAATCAATTAAACAATTTTAAAAAGTTTTAAAATTACACATTAAAATTTAAAATATATTTAAAACTCTATACAAACCTTGCACAGCATTTAAAGTCTAACCCTTGTCAGTTCAAGAAAGCCTGGTGGCTTAAAAATGTTTTTATCTGCCGCTAAAAGGAGAGTGGGGATGGGGCTAACCTGTCTTCTCTAGGAAGGGAGTTTAAGAGCCTGGAAGGCTCTCTCTTTTCTTTCCACCAAATGAGCCTGGGAGGGTGTTGGGATAGAGACAAGGACTTCTCCTGATCATCTCAGTTATCAGTACCATTTCCTTGGATGAACCTACCCTGTGTTTTCATCTGCACTTCAAATGGATTACTCAAGGTGCTAAACCCAGTCCCTGAAATAGGTTCTGTCCCTTGGATAGCTCTTCTAATGTTCAGACCAGATTCAGAGCAGGATCTGAAGTAAAAAGAGAACTAATAGAAGTAAAAAGAGAACTAATAGTAGAGATTTAATCTATAGAAAAGATTATGATAAATATAGCATCTTGGAATGTTGGAGGGATTAACTTGGATAGAAAGAGAAGACAAGTTTTTCATCTGTTGGAAAAAAGGCACTATGACATTATTTGCTTACAAGAGACAAAAATTAAAGTGGGAGATCAAAATTATATCAGAAATCCAAAATTGGGAAATTGTTATGAAACTTGCATCAATAAAAGGAAAAGAGGATTAGCAATTTTTGTTAATAGGAAATTTGTAGTGAAAGAAATTAAGAAAGATCCAGAGGGTAGCTTTATAATTCTGGAAATAACGGTAGGAAGTTTGGTTCTGATTTTGGTTAATGTTTATGGTTCATTTGAAAAAAAAAGATACCTTTTTTAAAAGACTGAATGAAGAATTAATGGTTTGTGACAAAGGAAACTTAATAATAACAGGAGAATTTAATGGGGTGATTAACCCAAAGCTAGATAGGAAAGCGGAGAATTTTTTTAAAAAAAGACCAAGGAAGACTACCTAGAAGTGGCTCTGAATTAATACAAGAACACAAATTGGAGGACATATGGAGGAATAAAGATGACAATAAACCTGGCTTTACCTTTTTTTCTGAGGTTCATAAATCATGGTCTAGGAGTGATCTGTTTTGGTATCTAAAAAATTAGCAATTAACTGTAAGGAAATGGAAATTGACACTAAAACTTTCTCAGATCACAGACTTATAGAAGTGATTATGGAAGGTGGCAGTAAAGGTAGAGGTACATGGAGGTTACAAGATTCACTGTTGAAAGATAAGGAATTTGTGGAAAATCTGAGGAAGGAGATCAAATTTTATTTTGAAGAAAATAATTTACCAGAAATAAGAATGAAAAATATTTGGGACGTGAGCAAATCTGTATTTAGAGGATTATTAATGAAAAGAGGAAGTGAGATTAAAAAGCAAAGAGTAGAAAAAGAAAAAAATTAGTAGCAGAACTGAAAGACAAAGAAGACCAACTAAAAAAGAATGCAAACATCATTAAAACATGATTAAAATATGGTAATATTGTGACCAGGGGGAAGATTATCATACCCCCATGTGCTTCTCCTGTTCATGTCCCATGCGTAAACTGTAATGGATGTGTCATTGGGTAATAACAGGAGTATCCATTATTACCCAATGACACATCCATTATAGTTTATGCACAGGACAGGAACTGGAGAAGTGCGAGGTGTGTGTGATAATCTTTCCCCCGATCACGCTATTACTATGTTTTAATCATGTTTCAATGACACTTGCCTCCCATGTGATAAAGTCCTGGATCAGACATCTGGAAGTGGATGGTTAAAACATCTTGGGCCAGCCCTGTAAGGACAGTATGAAGAAGGGTGGAAATATAACTTCCACCTTTTGCCACTATTATTTCCAGCGCTGTGGGCTGGGCAAAAATCTATAGAGCTCTCTCTCTCTCTCTCTCTCTCTCTCTATATATATATATATATATGGAAAGTTCATTTGCTCAAAAAACATTTCCTCCCATTTGAAAGAAATAGCAGGAACTGTAAAGATGTGTACCGCTTTATGTATGTAACCTTTATATCAGATATATCAAATCAATTTGTCTGTGGCTATTGATGGATTATTATGTAGGATACAGATACAATAGAACAAAGATATGTAGCCTGGTGATAGGATAAAGAGATGTAAACTGGTTCCTACCAGGGAGAAGAAGGAAAGCTGTTTCTGAGCAGCCATTTTGAGTGGGTAAGTTTTAATTTTTTTTTAAACTTGGGGGTGGGGCTCTGTGAGTCACATCTGTGAGTCAATAGGGGTGAAGCTAGTAGCCTAGCGCTATATAACTCCTGCAAGAGGCATGTGCCTAATGGCATGCACATTTTCACAGTCAAGAGAAACTAGAGCACAAGCAGAAGGGAAGCTGGGAACAGTGTTTGAGGGGGGCTCTTTTAATGTTTTTAATTTTTTTTCTTTAAAGGGCTCCTGGGGAGGGGTTTCTCAGAGGAAGTGAGTCAGAAACTTGCCTATGGAATTAGCTAGCAACCAAGAGCTCTCTATAGAACTATGCCCCCAATTGATTGAGCTTGCTGACAGAGCTTGGGGACAAAGGCCAGGCAAATAGAAGTCCTTTACATGGGTGTTTAACAGAGGACCTTGGGAGGGGAAAGCCCACAGTTCTGTTTCAGTGCCTACTTAGGACTTCTCAGTATGGAGACTGAGGGAGCTGCTGCAGTCACCTGCAGCACTTGTGGGATGTTTGTCTTCTTGCATATGGATGTTGGGAACTTCATCTGCACCAAATGCAAGTTGGTAGCCTTCTTGGAAGAGAAGGTCCATCAGCTGTAGGCCTGTGTATCTACACTTCAGCAGATTAGGGAGCAAGAGATTTTCCTGGCCAGAATGGAATGGACAGTCTTGGATGGGGAACACACAAAGGAAGTTGCTGGGGAGGAGGTTAGTTTGCATACACAGGAGGTAGGTGGGATTTTAGGGTTTGGCAACAAGATGGCATGCATGCCAATGACAAGTCAGATGGACAAATTAGATAGATGTGGACAATCTATCAACAGGGTCTACTGTATTTTTACAGTTGACTTCAGCTACCTTAAAAAGTTAAAGACCACCTCATATTAGTGCACTTTTGCTAAGAATGCCTCCACGCAAACAGACAATGTAGAGCAGGTTGACATGTGTGTGACTGTGTGTTACTCTGTGTGTGTGTGTGTGAGAGAGAGAGAGAGAGAGGTAATTTTGAACAAAGAAAAAAGAACGTTAAATCCAAGTTGTTCTTACATATTTGTGAATTACAAGCATGCCAAATTAAGTATTCAAACTGACTCATTTTGTGTTTTCTGCGATACGGCTACTCAGGGCTATGTGACATTCATGGTAAATATTGTACCCTGATTTCCTTGATTCATTTGTATGCTGAAGGCTTGGAGAATCAATTTCTGCAAGGAAGAAATGCCTATTAATGCTCAATTGTAGTCCTGTACTGGATGAATCAGAACAACAGTCCTTTGATGAACTGGAACTGATAAAAGATTGCTTAAGATGTACCAAAAGGCCAAAAAACGTTAGCCACCTTATTGAGTCCTCACATGAAAGCGATTTTGTTCCGCAAATTTCTTTTGACAATGCAATTCATAAATCTGCCAAAATGAAAGCAGAGAACAAAACATTCAGCTTCAGATTTCATGATTTACATATCATGTGATATATTTATTTCTTTAATAAAGGACAATTTATCTTATGAGAGTGTTTGAAAAATTTTCTTAATTTGATAACTGAAATGTATATAGATTAGACTAGGATGATTTGCAGCTTCTAGACATTGTAATATATTCTTTTGAATTCTATTAAAGAAGGTCAAATAAAGTAGTTTGATTAATTATTTAATTAATTGTGACGACAACTGATCCACTAGACAGGCAAACCATTAAAGTTAATCATCATTAAACAATACAAACTAAGCTTTCTATCCACAGAAAGGTATCACAGAAAAGTGATCTACTCAGACCAGTGGCAGATTTTTGGGTGATGTAAAGTACAGTCGTCCCTCCAAATTTGCAGCTTTGGAACTCACAGTTTTGTTTATTTGCAAGGTTGCTGCACAATGGGGCCTAGAGATGAAGCAGAGGGTCCCCTCCATTGCTTCCTCTCTCTGCCCCAGCGCCTTGAAGCTGGATCAGCTGAGCCGGCTCCAAGGCAATGGGGCCGAGAGAACAAGCAGAGAGCCCCTCCCATTGCTCCCTCTATCTGCCCCATTGCCTTGGAGCCGGCTCAGCTGATCCAGCTCCAGGGTGACAGGGCCCACAGAGTGTGCACCCGGCAGGAAGGGAAATTGGTATGGTGACTGTCCAGCAAAGCATGGATTACAGGCTCTGGCAGCCCCGCACCCTGGCTCACTTCCCCTGGACTGAGAGAAGGCCCCCTCACAGCTCCCAAGGGCATGCTAGGTTCGGTGGGGGACAAAAGAAGGAGGTAAGGAGGGAGGGACTTAAATATCCATGAATTTTCAAATTTGTGGGGGGCCCGTGAATTTGGAGGGGTGACTGTAAATTGCTAAGACATTTTCAGCTCCAGTTATTTTAATAACAGAAACAAAACACCCCCACAATTAAATTATGCTACTTAATTAAAAAAGATTGTGGTGACCAGAAATGAATTTTTGTGAGTAGAAGGTGAACCATTAAGTTCCTTTCAGTTCTTGTACTGAAAATACCTGATCTAAGAATTCTTTAATTGTAAGTATATTTTTTTCACATTGGACTCCAGTTGATAGATCTTTAGGTTCTAAAAAACAACAACAACAAGTAGCTCTTGTAAACTTGAAGCTTCCTCCTCCTCCCTGGTATATAATACATGGGTTCCATTCATATGCTATAATCTGAAACTCATGATGTCATCTATTGATGGAATCTGGAGTGTGTGCATGGGCAGGGCCCTTTCACATCACACAGTTTTAGCACTAACAACCCAGTTTAAGTGCCATTGTGGCATCCTATGTAATCCTGATGTTTGCTGTTTGGTGAGACACTAGAGCTCTCTGGCTGAGAATTTTGAAGGCCACTCCTGAAACAGTAGCGCCCAGGATTCCACAGGATAGAACCATGGCAGTGAAAATAGAATCACAGTACAATAAATGTGTGGTTGAAAGGACCCCAGGAAGAAGTTTCCAAATCTGTTTTGGCCGCAGTGTATCTATTTGCAATCCTTTCCAGTAATAGAAAAGAATTATTCAGGCAGGTGGAGGTAATTTAAAACAACAGAAAACAGCATTAAGATTCACACCTGACTCACTTGAAACTACATATTACTGGCAGTCCAGTACTGTTCATTTCAACACTTAAAATCGCTTGTCTCATACACATTTTATTCTGAAAGCAAGACACAATGAAGGCACGATGGACACACACACACACACACTGCACAAATGCATTTCTTTACTTCTTTTGTAAAGGACAGCTACCTGCAGTACTAAAGCTTAAAGCTGTTATCCCCATATCCCCAAGTTAATGAGAGTTCTCTACAGTAAATGGGCATGGAGCTTGTGGTATGTGTTAGTATTTGTCTGTACTGCAGTATTCTAAATAAGGAACACATTCTCTTTTGAATCTGCAAAGCAATCTCTAAAATTAGAACTGACCCTCTTTCTCTTTAGAGGCACATAAAAGAAAGCAATAGGCCATGCATAAC
>NC_056522.1:287898946-287911025 GCF_019175285.1 Sceloporus undulatus | reverse complement strand
AGAAAGAAAGAAAGAAAGAAAGAAAGAAAGAAAGAAAGAAAGAAAGAAAGAAAACACTAGGTAGGGATGGTTGCTGTTTCCACTCAGCATTTCCTGATGCAATTGCTCCAATGGGATATACAAGTCACAGAGTGACCTGCTGTGATGCTTGGTTGGTTTACAAATCACAGAGTGAGAATCAATGACTTGTGCACTGATTTTGCTAAGAGAGTTTACCAACCTCTCCAGCAGTGCTAGAAAATACAAGCAAAATATTTTGCCATCAGTTTGAAAACTGGAAACATCTGGTATTGAACAAAATTAGGTCTTTCCTGTAAGAAGCACTGCAAGTATGTATGAATATATATGTGCCTTCAGATTACTATTGACTTAGGCGACTGCATGCATTTCACTGGGTTCTTAGACAAGGAATTTTAATTGATGGTTTGCCATTGCCTTCATTTGAAAAATAGCCTACAACACCAGGTATTCCTTGGCAGTCTCCTATCCATGCTTTAACCATACCTGACCCTGAATTAGCTTCTTAGGCCCAAAATGCACAGGCCAAATAAAGCAACTTCCAGCCCTTGGTGGGTATGGTGTTCAAATGATGCATACCCCTGAAATGACCTGATCAAAAAGGAGCAGAAGAAATCCGGCTCCTGGTGGCGGCTGCCTTGGGTCCACGGCAGCAGCCTGCTTTGGAATAGAGCTGTGTGGCCTCTGGCTGCTCTTAGTGGGCTGTATGCTTCACCCCTAAGATTAGATGGGAATTGGTGCTTTCAGGATATTTATGTGTCACAGAACTATTGTTGCAAATGGACAACATCATTTTACATCATTTGATATCTATTTACTTAGAAGTAAACTAATAAATCCCCACTGTGTTCACAATGATACAGAGTAGCTCTTACTCCCATTCCAACAAAATAACTGAACTTTTATCTGGCTCCTTAATTATTTCAGCTAACTCTAGAGAACATTTATCTCTGCTAAATCATACATTCAAGTTTTGTTTATTAATGTGTTTTATTATGAAGATGAGAAATTGCACAGACATCTCCAAAGCAAGGAAAGAAATTTAGCAGCCTGATCCTATGACTAGGTCTGTAAATATAGTTTTTTGTAGAACTGAGCAAGCTGTCTGCACAGTCTCTTGGCTTTTGTATTCTTACTTTAATTTTATTAAAGTGCATTACATTTTTGTATCTCTTCACAACAAAGCTGTCTAAGCATTTTTCCACAAATACAATAATATTCAAAACTTGAAAATATTGTCTTTTTTATTTTTATTTTTTACCACCAGTGGCTAAAGATTCTCAGAGTTATAGCCCCAAAAGTAATGTTTCCAATTTCTGATAATATTGTTTGGGCTAGATATTGGGGTCACTACCATCTGGTTCCATTCTATCTGGATGTTTGGTTTGAGAAGGTGATGCGGTCTATTGAATGGCTCCATATGAGTTCACTGAAGTCAAAGTTCAGCTTATCAGTGTTTCTGGACACTCAAAAACACATTTTTGATATTTAAAAAAAACTTTCAAATCTTATTTCCATCTCTAGGCACTCATGAGTTCTTCATAATTCTGTTGTGTCTCCCATATTGTTGCACATGTATACAAAACAATGAAGTGCTCTGAAGGAGGACATCATCAGAATGCTGATGATGCCCATGCTCTATTTTCCCAGTCTTTTTTATCTAATTCAGGTGAGGCTAGGAATCTAGATTCCATTTCAATGCAGATTCCTTTACTAGAATCAGTAATGGATTGGATGTCTGCAAACTGAAGCCAAGTTCAGACTAGTTAAATGAAATCTATGTAGACAGTTCATCTTCCTGGTAAGGGTATACTCTCCTTAAAGGATGAAATTCAAAGTCTGGGAGTTCTTAGTAATCTACCTCAGTCCTCCAAAGAACTGCCTACTTCTACATGAATCTTCCAAAACATTAGAAATCAGACCCACTATGTTTGGAGATTGTTTTGCATACTATGTAAGGCTTTGGATTTTGGCTATAGAATCTTTACCTCACAGCACCACCAGAGATGTAATTCTTCATTAATTTCATTTTTGAAAGACCCAATGAGTAATTTTAGTAATTTTCTTTGTGCTGCAAGAAAGTCTTTGTAAACTGTCCATTTTTAAAGACTATTCATAGTTCAGAACTTATTCTGCACAAAATTTGAATTTTTTTTAAAGATAGAAAACAGCATTTTCAGCACAGCAAACAGCATTGTTTTTGCAAAGAAAATACAGTAATAAAATAAACCTGATGTGAATTTTGCACAGTATAACTTCTGAATTGTGAATAGCCTTGGATGTTGCATGGCACCGCACAGGGTTTGAAGACTTTCTCACAGTAGGAAGAAAATAACTTGTTGCTTGATTCAAGAATGAAGCTAGTGCAGAATTGTGTCCTTAGTGGCGGCCATCAAATAAAGACTCTGAAGTCAAAGTCCATAGTCTCACTGTAAAGATTCTTGTCAGTCCAGGATGCACCTTGTCAGTGTTTCTAGACACTCAAGAAACATACTTTTAACCATTAAAAAAACTTTGAACTATTGTTTCCATCTCTAGATACTAACCTCATAACCTCACAACTGACCTTGTTTTAGAATTTTGATCAACTCTCTTTGGGTTGTTATGGTTTCAGTTTAATTTAATTTAATTTAAAAGTTGTGTATGCCATTGTCAGATGGTATTAGGTCAACATACAATAATTAAAAGAATGCATGAATACACCTTTGTTCTACTTTTGGTACTGTTTTTAGTCAGGATTGGATTTAGGGGTAAGCAAGACAAGGCAATCTCCTGGGGAACTGGATTTGAAAGAGCCCTGGGCTTAGATAGTGGCAGATAGGATGTTCACATCTAGTAGCCATGCTGGCTGGGGAATTGTGGGAACTGTAGTCCAAAAATAACTTTTCTAAGGTCTGATTAAAAGCATTTTGCAATACTACTACTACTACTACCACCACCACTACTACTACTACTAGCATTTTCCACAGGACATCAGGTAGGGCAGGAAACATTCATGGGTAGATAGTTCCACATCAATGGCATTACCAATGAGTAGGCCCTACAGCTTGTGTCTTGTTGTAAATTGTGGTCAAGTGGTGACTTATGGTGACCATATAAATGAGAGACCTCCAAGCCTCAAACACCCTGATCTGGTCTTGCAGGCTCAGGCCCCTGGCTTCTTTAATTGAGGCTATCCATCTGGAACAAGGTCTTCCTCTCTTCCTGCTGCCTTCCATCTTACCAAGCATTATTGTCCCTTTTAAAGAGTCATGTCTTCACATGATAATGGCCAAAGGAAAACAGGCTCAGTTCAGTCATCGTATTACCTGAAAAAGAGTAGTGAGTAGACACAAGCTTTCATGCCGAGATTCTTCAGAAAATAATCAGTTAAAAAAACATCTGATAGTTGAATCCCCATGGGCATGCTTACCATTAAGGGTTTTTTAAAGCCAAAATTTGCTTTCGGAAGCTTCATTATATATTCTAATATATCACCAATGCAAAATAGTCTTCCATGTGATTTAAGTGGGGAAGAGGGACCTATGAGTAAGTTGTGAAGAACATATTTCTTATGGTGAATAGGCACATGAGCAGAACGTGCTGCCTTGGCTTGCATACCCAATTAACCTATAGTAAACAGGATTTCTCTTATACGGTTTGAAAAGAGCTTGTGGATTTGCATATCCCATTTGCATTTTGTTTACTGTATTTTAAAAAAATACTTCTTTAAGCCAAAATTGGCCTAGGCATTTCCACTAGATGTAAATGTTACCATTCTTTATAGAAATGGCAAAAGAAAGGTCATTTGGGAAGCTGGAACTCCCTACATCAGAAAGAAAAGAAATTGAAGGTAGAAGCTAAGAGTGGTAAGTTATTTCCACATAGACATAGACAATGCTTTTGTAAAATTCCCTATCTGAAAGATTTTGGCCAATGTAGAATAAAAAAGTCATAGACAGGAAGAGACTACAAAGGCCATCTAATCCAACCTCTTGTCATACAAGAATACATAAGCAAAGTACTCCTAGCAGATGGCCACTCAGCCTCTGCTTCAAAACCTCAAAAATAAAATAAAATAAACTCTCCAAAACCTCCAAAAAGGAGACTGCCCCACAGTCTGAGGCAGCATGTTCCACTGTCAAATAGCTCTTTAACATCAGAAAGTTCTTCCTAATGCTTAGGTGGAATCTCTTTTCCCATAACTTGAATTTTTTGCTCCATATCCTAGTCTCTGGAGCAGGGGTAGGCAACCTTTTTGAGCCGGGGGCCGGGTTGCTGTCCCTCAGACAACTGGGGGGGACGAAGCCGGGGGGGAGCTTCCACCCTCCGGAGCCGGGGCCGCGTGCCGAGGGGTGGAGCTTCCACCCTCCGGGGGCCAGGCCTCCTCCTCTTTGCCAGCCCCTGACGGGGCCCCAGACCTCCCCCTCTTTGCCGGCCCCTGACAGGGCCCCAGGCCCCATTAGAGGCCAGCAAAAAAGCTGGGGGGGGCACCAGTGCTGGAGGCCTCCTCTGGCAAAAAAGCCGGCAGGGGCTGCCAGCGCTGGAGGCCTCCCCCTCTTTGCTGGCCCCTGACGGGGTCCCAGGCTCCGTCAGAGGCTGGCAAAAAAGTCCTAGAGGCCTGCTGCCGCCGCCTGAGCCCTATTGGAGGGCCCCAGTGATGGGAAAGTCGCGTGAGACTTCAGTCGCCATTTTATAAAACAAAATGGCGCCTGAAGCGGCACGGAAGCGGGGCGGCAATTGGCAGCAGGACCGCGCCGGGGCCGGTAGGAAGGCCTCGGCAGGCCGCATCCGGCCCACGGGCCGGAGGTTGCCGACCCCTGCTCTGGAGTAACAAAAAACAAGCTTGTCCCATCTTCAGTTTGACATTCTTTCAAATATTGAAACATGGCTATCACACTACCTCTTAACCTTCTCTTCCCGAGGCTAAACATACCCAGCTCCCTAAGCTGCTGCTTGTGGTTTCCAGACCTTTCACCATTTTGGTTGCCTTCCTCGGGACACACTTCAGCTTGTCAAATCCATCTTGAATTGTGGTGCCCAGAACCGGATACAGTATAGTATTGTGACCAAAGCACAATAATTTGGGACTGTTACTTCCTTCTGTCTAGACAATAAACTCATATTGATGCAGCCTGCTTGAAGGCACACAGCAACAATACAAAGAATCACATTGGCTTTTTTAGCTGCTGCATCGCCCTGTTAACTCATGTTCTGCTTGTGGTCTATTAAGACTCCTAGATCCCTTTGGCATGCACTACTGTCAATCCAGGTGTCACCCCTATATCTGTGCATTTCATTTTTACTGCCCAAGTGTAGTCTCCCTGTTGAAATTCATTTTGTTAGTTTTAGCCCAACTTTCTAATCATTTATGGTCATTTTGATTTCTGATCCTGCCCTCTGGGATATTAGCTACACCTCCTTATTTGGTGTTATCTGCAAATTTGATAAGCATGCCCTCTGTTATAAGTCATTGATAAAGATGTTGAATAGTACTGGGTCTTGTGGAAACCTGTTAGTCACTTCTCTTTAGGATAAAGAGCAGTCATTAGGATGAATAGAAGCACTCTTTGGGTTTGATTGGTCAGCCAATTACAAATCCATCCAACAGTAGCATTGTCTAGCACACATTTTACTATTTTTTTTTTTTATTTGCAATACTGTCATAGGGAATCTTGTCAGAAGTCTTACTAAAATCAAGACACGCTGTATCTACAGCATTCCTGTGAGCTACCAAGCTTGTAATTCTTATCACAAACAGATTAGTCTGGTATGATTTCTTTTTGAGAAACCCATGTTGACTTTAGTGAACATGTTTAATCATATGCTTTAGAATTTTTCCTGGTCATGATATCAGACATTTTCTACCCAGAGTGCACTGGACTCTGACATTTTTGCCTTTCTCCACTCTGCTGGGACCTCTCATGTTCTCTATGAATTCTCAAAGATTATTGCCAGTGGTTCTGAGATTAATTCTGCCAGTTTTTTTAACACCTTCGGATGTAGTTCATCTGGCTCTAGAGACTTGAGTTCATTTAGAATAGACAGGTACTCCTGTACTACCTCTATATCTATCATGTGATACATTTCTCCTATTGCATCATCTGCTCCATTTCCCCCAGGTTGAGCTTGATACCCAACCATGAAATAACGAGACCAAACACATAAATTGGATGAATAAAGGGCCATTTATTTGACCTATAATCTATTTAAAGCTAAGTACTTGAACTTCAACCTTAACTTCAAACTCTGAGCAAAGTGATTAAAGTGAAAAGCCTGGTGCGGGTCCAGCTAAAGCCAGGTGTCAATCCTAGACTTCCTCTTCAGCCTTCCCTTTGGGCACAAACACCGAACCCCGAGGTAAATTCGATGATTCGGATTGCATCCTCATCCAGTCCTAGGAAGGTAAACATAAGCCACTCTCCCCCAAACTCCCTTAAATTTGTAAGGTTGAGCAAAACCCCCATGACTACCCCAAAGGCAGCTTCTCTCACAACTCCACGTCCCTTGACACGTATAAGCTGATCAAGAACCTAACCTTTCACCACAAAGGGGTGCCAATGGTGTGTACCAGAATTCTCCCATGTGATAACATATGTTTCCCCTCCTTTCCACTCCACTCCATTTCTTTCCCTTCTGTTCCGCTCTGTTTCTGTTCTCCAAGTCCTGTGCGATAAACTTAACAGTTTTGTATGCAATTCACTTTTTGCAAGGTTTCCCCATGAATATGTATGGCATTGTATGCTATTTCCACAATATAGGCATTTTCACATGTGATTTCCCTTAATGTATGCACAGTGTGTGTAATTTTTTTGATTTGTGAACTGAACCCCAAAACTAGAACTGCAAACAAATCAAAACATAATTACACTCTAGTTTGCATATTAATTCAGGATGTTAATACTGTATACTTCATCTACACAGGCGGAGTGCAATTTTTGATCTGAGATCTAGACCACAAAAATAAGAGAATTACAAAAGATATATATGAAAAGTAACTGGATTGCAGTTTGTATAGTCATTCAAGAAGTGCAAATTAAAATGTGAACCAAATGAATTTCTCAGTCATCCTGATCCCATATCATGGGATCTAACTCATCAGCCAGGATTTATTTAGGTTGTGACTCCATGCTCTGGCTCTTGCAGTTGATTAGGATCACCACTGTAATAAAATATAGCTGGCCTAAGAGTGGCTGTGGCATGCATTATCCATTTCTTTTATTAAGCAGATGACTGGTAAATTCTTCAGAATGGGTTGTTTTCTCAGCATGAGCTGATAATGGTTGGGTGATATCTAAAAAGCTCTCTTGGGAAGTAGCCTATGTAGACAGACGGTGACTCACTCAACCAGAGCCCAGCTAAAAAGTGGGAAATGGTATAACATAATTCAAAAACAATAGGAGCTTGGAAAAGCAAATTAACCAATATATTTAATGCCAGTCAATAACGGCTAGTGGGTCAAATGTCAATGGGGTGGCAAACAGACTCCATATTTCAGGCCAAACTTTAAAACCCAATAAACTGAACCTATTTTGGGGACTAGGGATAGGTAATTTAAAATTCAAAATAAAACATGGAGTGGATTCTCTCTTCTACTGACATGGGACCTACCAGCTATCTTGAGTTATTGGAATTTCTATGTCCTTTTAGTTCTCAGGGACCTTGGACATGGTGACCGGGATCAATGGAATTATAACACAACCCTTCTGGATGTCTCTAGGTTGTGAAAGGGTGATGGGTTTAGGTAATGGGCTCTCAAATTAAACTCCTACTAAAAATCTGGATTCCTAGACCTGGGGAACATCATTGCATGAGATCTCAGAGAGCTCCTGGAAGTCCAAGCAGAAAATACTGGAGTATATGAAGTACAGGTTAGTACTATGAAAGCTTCAGAAGCACAAAACTTCATTTTTGTAGAGGCAGAAAGGACACCTTGTGAGCTTCACAGTTATACTGGTTTCTGAACCTGGGTCTCCTATATCCAAAATCCAGCTCTCATTTCTACTCACAACCTCCCACATGCATAATTGATATTTTCCAGTATTCTAAGGATGTGCATAGACTAATACAAAAATGAAGACTGCTGCTCTCTCCTGAACTAATTAGCATCTTAATTGTAATGTTTTTCTTTGTATTCTTTTCTGTGTCAGGGAAATCCCTTTCAGCCTTTAAAACAGTACTTTGTTTCCCCAATATTTACAAGTACTGAACTGAAGTCTCTCCCTTGCCAATAAATATTTAAATGGCTCCAAAAGACATACATGGTATCTAACTGTATTATTCAAAATAGATACTTGATGGTTTTAAAGAAGTACTTGAGAAACAATCTGTTTTGACTGCATGCTCTTTAAATGATAATCACATAAAACCTATAATCAGTTACATTTTCTGTTTCCAGACAATGCCAGAGGAATGTATTGGTGCAAAAGACACACTGATTGCATGCAGGGTTTTATAATGTAGTTTTGAAGTATTAAGGCTCAGGTGAAAGACCCTTGATATTATCTCAATTTGCTTTCTGGTTTAGTGGTGCATTTTCCAAGTTGTCTAAAATGTGCCAGTATTAGTACAAAGAAGCCACATGAGGGAGCATTTGAAAAATTGAAATGTATTCATTTCATTTGTGTGACTGGGACAGCGACTCAAGCTGTTACTGGAGCCAGAATTTAAGCACATTCAAAAATCATCACCTTCATAACAACTTTAACTCATAAGTGTACCATTTGAACAAGTGTATAATCAATTCTCTCCTCAATCACTGTCTTCCTTTCTTTACTATGATTTCTAACATTTCAGTCCTATGAAGTCCAAGATTAATATCCTTTCCCTTTAGAAGAAATCCCCCTGCTTTCAGAATAAAAATAAATTATCAATCAGCCTTATATTTAAAATACTTCCTTATTCTGATAGGTGTTAAAGTAGCATTTGGTAAGGTTGTCACCTTCCAGATATATCAGACTACAGTTCCCATCACCCCAGGAGGCCTCACCACTATTTTGTAGGGATTGGCACCAGCAACTTCAATTTGGGTGCCAAAAACTGGAAACTGGGGTACCAAGATGAATTTAGATGATTGCAGCTGGGAGAATGTTTATTACCATTAGGTGAAATATAATAAAATCAAATTGCTGTTACATATTTCCAGATACCCTTGACTTTCACTGATTTTTTTTTCTCCTGGGAAGCAATTCTCCAGACCTGCTACCTGGGATCCTTTAACAGGAGATGCTCTGAATGAAACTGAGGGTTCCCACCTGCAAAGGATACACCTTGACCAATAATCCATGTCCAGAGTTCCCAGTGGCTGTGCTGGCTGGGAAATTCTAAGAGTTACAGCCTTGCCTCCCTGTATATGCTTTTATTTAAAAGTAAAATAATGTCATTAATTGGGCTAAATGGACAAATGCCCCTATATGCAGCACATAACTCACATGCTATGTGAGGTGTATAGTGAATGAGAGATGGCCAAGTCTATTTCTTTATAACACACATGGATTGCTGCCCAACTATATATAGTGTTGTTCAGGATATTCATAAACTGTATCCTTTAAAAGAATGCAAGCTGGATCTAGTGGAGCCAGTGCGGGATGTTTTGATCAGCAAAGATGTTAGCATTATCTGCCACTTCCATGAGATGTCTGTGTTCCTTCTGTGTTTAGCTGCAATCCTCATAGTAGTGGAAAAGAAAACACATTATCAAAGCAAAAGAATAGTGTTGTCAACTACCACACTAGTAAGTAATATTTAGGGGTTAGGTGCTTGGTTTTCAGCAAGTAATAAAGAGCCATTAGTTTTACAAAAGGACTGATTCTGGTGAATATGGAAAGTGCTAGAAATGGCTTGTCGACGTGGACATGTTGACAAGGGACTATAAAAAAGGGGAAGGGTGCTATTGGTTTATTTGTTTTCTGTCCTATATCAAAAGATCTCAGGGCAACATACATATATCCCAATCTACTTGAAAAGGGTAAATGGAATACAGTGTGCCTCTGAGTATGTGCAAAATACTATTTTCCTCCTCACTCCATGCATGGGCTTGGGAATAGGTTTTCAGCCTGGAGGCCAAAGACTTTTCCTTTCTAAAGCTTTAATGGAACATGGGGATCTGTTTTGAATATGTTCAATACTGAAGTTTCTGTATTCTTTACTTACATTTTTCATCAAATCCTAATTAGAAATATCATACAGCAAAGGCAATAGAAGCTGGGAGACACTGAACTGCTATCAATTTGACTGAGGTTAGTTTATTTTTCATTATAGGTAATCATCAGATCATTTTTATTAAAATGAAGCAAGTCAGAGAGACTAATGTTTGCCATTAATTCACTCTCTGGAGAACTATTCTTTCTAGCTCCACTGAGTTGGACTTAAAAGGCAAATGGTATTATAAGTGTTAATTTCAAAGTGAATTATTCAAGAAGTGCTCTGTGTCAGCAAGCTTCATTTTGTGAAACTATATTTATGTCTTCCTTAAATACAGTTCACCCATTCCACGATCTTTTATAGATCCAGGAAGTGTGTCAGATATGAAGAAGTGCTTATGGTAAAAGGAAGTTTGGGCAGTTAGGCTCAATTAAAAGACAGGATATAACCTTGTTTCAGGAATATCAGATTACCAACAATATGCAAGGGGTCCAGATTCTGCACTGTCATAAGTATACTCTGTAGTTGCTTCCTAGTGGAGGAGAAGGGATGAGCAGAGTTTAGAAACAGTACTTTTTATTACTTTTTTTTTGGGGGGGGGGGGGGGCTACAGCTCCCAGAATCTCTACTGACTTTATCTGTCAAGGGTATGTGAGTGGGAACAAGCAAAGAGTTAAATTCTAGCTCCCCAACCATCTCAGGCCTCGCTGATTTTTCTTTTCACTTTGAGTATAACTAGGATGTCAAAAGCCTTTCCCCTCTATTCTGACCCAATTAAACTGGTGGCATTATTGTGCTGGAGTAATGATTGTTCACTGATGCTACTGTGGATTTTGCAAGAGTTTCATGGCAGGTATCCATGGTGATGAACCCTTCCCCCTCCCCAATAACTAGTATATCACCTTGCCATTATTGTTGTTAACTGTTGTCAAACAGACCTCAGCTTATATGACCCTATGAATGAGAGACCTCTAAGTCACCCTGTCATCAACAGCCCTGCTCAGGTCTTGCAAACTCAGGGCCATGGCTTCCTTGATTGAGTCAGTTCACTTGTATTCTGTCTTCCTTTTTTCCTACTGCCACCTTACCAATCATTAATCTCTTTTTCTAGTAAGTCATCCCTTCTCGTGATATGTTCAATGTAAGACAGCTTTATTTTTGTTATTTTTGGCTTCTATGTTGAGGCTTGATTTGCTGTATGACCCATTTATTAGTATTTATTTTAGAAGTCCATGGTATCTCTACAGGTATCTCCTCCTACACTACATTTCAAAACCTATCAGTTTTCTTCTTTATCTTACTTTCACAACCATACATAGAAACTGGAACTATTATGGCATAGACCAGGGGTAGGCAACCCTTTTGAGCTGGGGGCCGGGTTGCTGTCCCTCAGACAACTGGGGGGCCGAAGCCAAAAAATAAATAATTAAATAATTTTTAAAAATTAAATAGATAAATAAACCAGGACTCCCTCGGAGGGTGATAGAGTCTCCTTCCTTGGAGGTCTTTAAACAGAGGCTGGATGGCCATCTGTCAGGGATGCTTTGATTTGGATTTCCTGCATGGCAGGGGGTTGGACTGGATGGCCCTAGTGGTCTCTTCCAACTCTACGATTCTATGATTCTATGATTCTATGAAATGTAGGACAAAATTTTCAAATGGAGGCCACTTTTTAAATAAAAAATGGAAGACACGTGAAAAAATTTGCTGATTTTTAAAAAATGTTAAGATAAATGCATGTTTCTGAGGCTTCTATAGACAATTGCCCCACCATGCCCTTTGCGTGAGATGCCAAAGGCCCCGGCGGCAATCGGCAGCAGGACCGGGCTGGGGCCGGTCCCAAGGCCTTGCCGGGCCGCATCCGGCCCACGGACCGCAGGTTGCCTACCCCTGAGGTAAATCCTAAGTGCACTGATAAGCGGTATAGAAATGTACTTGC
>NC_056522.1:287889263-287898546 GCF_019175285.1 Sceloporus undulatus | reverse complement strand
CCCCCCCCCCCCCCATACTGATGTTGCCCAGTAACTGCTTATCACATTTAATCTGACTCCTCAGCAAAAGCCTGTCTGACTTGGAAGACCTTACTAGCAGCCTGTTGCTTCATGGAAGCAACCTTCCCGTGAATATGGAAAGGTAGTCCCATGCTGAGTCTCACCTTGTATCTACAGGATTTTGTTTGCAAGGTAAAACTAAGGGCAATCCAGTCATCTCCCCAAAAAGAGCTACATCCTCATAAACTAGCTACTCTAATGCAGTTTGGCTCAGAATGTAATCTCACAATGTTCAATGCAAACATTGAAACTTAGGTGCGGTACACTCTGCCAGGAGGCGGTGTCCTGGCAGCGATAGTAGGGCTCAGGAGCACGCACCAATCGCATGCTCCCGAGCCCTACTATATGTGGGCAGCACCACTATTGAGCAGCACCGATCACACGGGGGGCGTGTTGATGACGTGTGGGCATCTGAGCACCCACACGTCTCTTCCAGAAAGTGGCATCATAAGGGCTGTGATGCAGCTCTTATGACGTTGCAAAAAGGAGTCGCTCTAGGTGGCTCCTTTTTTGCTGTGCAGTGGTGCCTCGCCATTTGGTTGCTGCAGCAATGCTACACAGCAAAAAGGGGTGGCGTTTTCCCTCCTGTCTGTCTCCACTTAGAAATAAAGGTGGGTAAGGATTTTATTATAGATCATGGGATTCAGCTTGGATCTCATTTGGGGAGAAAGGCAGGCTATCAATCTATTAAAAAAATTAATAATATAATAAATTTTTGATATGATATTACAAAATTTCCACAATTAATTGATATTCAGGATGTAAAGAACTTGATTTCTAAAAAAAATCAGATATAGAAGAAATAGAAACTGCCAGATCCTTCCATTGAGGCCCAAAACTTTGATGTGCTTAACTCTTTAAAGTTTTATTTTAAATCACTGTGAATTCAACTATAATTGTGGGATTGCCACCTCTTTTTGTTAAACATCTTTATGACACATTTATGGCCAGTGGGAACAAAGTAGGCCTCTATACTGAGCACAGTTTGTACTTATTTTGCTTTAGTCAGACATCATCTGGAATATTGTGTCCAGTTCCAGGTCAGCACAATTCAAGGAGGATGTGGACAAACTGGAGCATGTCCAGAAAGCAGTAACCAAAATCGTGAAAGGCCTGGAAAACATGCCTTATGAGTAATGTTTTAGGGAGTTAGGTATGCTTAATCTGGAGAAGAGAAGGTTAAGGAGTGGCATGATGTTGTTGTTGCTATGTGCCTTCAAGTCATTTCCAACTTGTGGTAACTCTAAGGTGACCCCTTCACCCAGTAGGTTTCATGGCCAAGCAGGGAAACAAACCCTGATTTCAAGAGTCATAGTCCAGCTTTCAAACCGCTATGCCATGCTGGCTCTCAGCCATGTTTAAATATTCGAAGGGATATCATATTTAGGATGGAGCAAGTTTGTTAGCTGTTGTTCCAGTGACTAGGACATGGAGTAATGGATTCAAGTTATAGCAAAAGAGATTCGACCTAAACATTAAGAAGAATGTTCTGATGATAAGAGCTGTTCAATAGTGGAACATGCTGCCTTGGAGAGTCTTCTTCTTTCGAAGTTTTTAAACAGAGGCTGGATGGCCATCTGTCAGGAGTGCTTTGATTGTGTCTTCCTGCATGGCAGGAGATTGGACTGGATGGCCCTAGTCTTTACCAACACTATGATTCTATTGATAATAAATAAAATAAAATAAAATAAAACTTTTATTTATATCCCACTCTTCTGTAGCAAGACAATCAGAGCGGCTGATTGATGAGACGGGGAGCATTTTATTTTACTTTAATTATGAAGAATTTATGGGAATTCACAAAGAGTAGATTTAGGACAGAAATAATTTGAACTTTCAGATATTCTAATGCAGGATACATTGAAACTAAAATAGAATATTCCCATTCTGATGAACGAATATTTACAATGACTTCAGTGAAATCCCTAGAACCTGCTCGCTCTGCAGTGAGTCTTATCTGTTCACACAAGAACTTTATGACTGTTGAGGGGCAATGGCAGTTCCTCTTAATGGGTAAATAGATCGGTGAGGGAGAGATGAGGCTCATTTTTGTAAAAATTAGGGCTGCATCTCAGAGTTATTTCCATTTGTCAGTTTTGGTTGCATCATCTGATTATATTTGGGAAGCATACTTACTTTGTTATTAGATAATGTGTACACACCCTGCAGGATGTGTAGGCATGGGGAAAGAGTAAAATAAGGACATTGTCTACTCAGTAAAAATTCTGCTCAATTTTGCTTCTCAAATTTCTAACACTGCAAAGCATAAGGCAACACAAATATAGAACTCTATCATATTATAATTTCTGAAAATCTAAAATTGAATCTAGACTCTAGAACTGAAAATCTAGAACCGTTATATTTTCTGTATTTTCATTTTCTTGGTAAGTATACCTGCCCCTTTTCTCTGCATCCCTAAACTGTATTTCTAAATGCTGAACTGAGGTTTCAAGTACAGTGGTAGAAACCTGGGGGGAAATCACGGAGAGTAGAATTCTTCCTTGAGAGGGCAATACCCTGTTCCCCCTCCCATAACTGTACCCCTGATTGTGAACGTAAATAACAGAGGCATTCCTACTGTATTGTTAGGGATGGGAGATGCTCTTCTAAAATGGGGCTTCTCATCTGTGGATGGGCTTTTCAGCACTTCTGCTAAAACAATTTAATTAGTGCCACCTTTTTAATTGAGTAAAAGTTTTTTTAATCATATCATATAACTTGGTCCCATTTTGGGGAGAAAGGCAGGATATACGTTCAATAAATAAAAACTGATTTTGCAACCCCAGCAGTAATATACACTTACAGAATGTGTGTAATAATTCGAAACAAGTAAAAGTAACCGTGAAGAAAAACATGACTCCATTTCTTTTGTTTTAAAGAAGTAGTAGGCCAAGTCCCAAAGCAGCATTTTAGCTGAGTATCACAAGCAGCTCTGTACACTTCAAAGCCAACTTCTATCCAGAGGGCAGGTAGACTTACAGTAGAGTGCAATCCTCCTTAGACTTTTTCTGTTAGATAACAGTGATCAGACTGAGGAGCTCCACTCAGTAGAGATCAAGACCAGACTCCCACCCCCTGACGCAACAAGGCAGAGTGTGATGTCTTTGTGGAATCCTTGTTTTTAGAGAATGTCTGTCTGAAAGTGGAAGGTATATTATCAAAGTTAGTCTTCCTAAATTCAATAGTGCTGTGTTCAAAAGATGCATCAAATTTAGCCTAAATCATCAAAACGATCAGAGTGTAGATGTAACTAGTGTGGATGTAACTAGTAACTACTAATGTGTCATTAGTACTTAATTTGTTTTTGCAATAACAAAGGCATAACTGAGTTAACTCACAATTGTAGCTCAATGAGGGATAATAACTTCCTTTGCAGTGTGATCTTAAATGGTTTTAGCTATTTTTTATAGTTAAAATGTGTCTCCATATTTCCTAAATGTGTTATGTACTATAAGCCAGTGGCTATTAACTTGTGACTGATAAAAAAAAACCCAAAGTACTGTACATTTATTTTCAATAACATAAAAGTAACAAGTAGCTTTTTGAAACTGTAAGAGTAGTGAACTACTTTGTGTGTGGAGGGAGACTTGAAACTTATTCCTAATTACAACATAAGCTCCAAAGTAACTGAGTACTTAAAATATGTTCCAGAGTCAAGCAGCCCATCTAGCAGAGTTCATCTTTAAAAAAAGATCATTACCATCTCAAGTTTCAGTGGTGTAGGAATATCACATGTTTCCCTAAATGAATGTATTTACCATAAAAAGTTCACTAAGGTATAATTACAGCTTTTTAAAAAATACAAAATTCACATTATCTTCAGAAGTAATACGTAACATTTCAGCAATCAGAAAGAATTTTAATCCGGAATCTCCAAGTTTGTTTTGTAATTGGACTAGCCAGAGAAGAGACTGTGTTGCTCAGAAGACTGCATGTTTCACCTCCTTCCCCAACATAATTCGATCCATAAGGATGACTAATTTAGAGAGCCTTTGTGGAAAGGAACATTGAATAAATGTGTTAATTGATGTGGACTGAAATATGGATTGCATTTGGAATTAGACATATTAGGGCAGCATGCAATTTCAGCACCTCCTGTTACCAATAGGTGGCAGAAAGTCAAAAAATTAAAAAGTTCCAGATTTTAATAATAATAATCAAATATATAAACATTCTCCTCCATATCCCTTCCCCATCTGTATGGAATTACCAGCAAAGAGAAAAATATTTGTCAAACTAAGGGATTACTTACTAGGATTTGCAATGTTTTTAAAACAATTTCAGCAATATCCCTGGAGCGTGTGAAAAACCCAATAGTGCAAATGAGCTGATCCTTGTTTGATTCTTCTTCCTAGTCACCTAGAAATTCAAATCCTTGCTGTTATTATTTCCCTTGGTGTTCCAAGATAACACAATTTCCCATGGATTTAGTCACCTTTGTCATTCTTTTAACAAAGCTATAAATTGAATGCAATGGGCTACATAGCCCTGCCTTCTATATAGTCTCAGTAGGAGTGTGGGAGAAAGTGCAGGGAGGTGACGGACGGAAAAATGCAAGACATCCAGTAGTATGAATGGAAGTCTTTGCAGTGCTCAAATGTGTCCATTAGAAATTATTGCAGTTAAACGTGATCCTCAGTGGAGATTAAAAAGAAAAATGGCTTATATGGACAGTGTTTGTATGGTACAAACGATCGCTGCTGGACTTCCCCGGCGAGCAGCGTTGCCGCCAGGAGGCAGCGGCGACTGGCAGGTCCCTTTGGGGCAAGGTGCACCCCAGCATGCTTTGCTGGGGCTCAGGTGGCCTCTGATTGGCCAATTTTGGGTGCTGGGGAGGGACTTCCGGGTCAGATGCCGCTCTAGGCTTCTGGAGGACCTCTCGGTGGCAGTTGTTTCCGGTCCTCCGAGGCAGCTGATTGGTCGGCTGCCTTGGAGAGGCGGAGCTACTTCTCCCAGCCCCTCCCGGCTAACACGCCTATAAAAGGCCACTTGGCCCGGCGTTCGGGGCCATTTTTAGCTCGGCTCCCCACCCTCCCTTCCTAGGGTTGGTGTTTTTTGTCACAACTAAGGGGCGGCAGCATAGGCCATTGATCTGCTGAGAGTGGTTTCCAGGGCTAAGGAGCACTGGAGAGGGAGTCCTTTGGACCCGGGTGCGTCAAGGGCATACGTGGTGACCATTGCGGGGGCCATTACATTATGGCGTTACTTAGTGACTAGGGGCTTAAGGGAAAACAGGCAATCAGAACTTCACATAGCTGCGAGATTGCATTCCCTAGCCCCTAGGTCATCCCAACAATTGGTGGACATCGATCAACCGGGGTGTTGTTTGATATTGCAGATCATGACCTCATGCTTTGGGCCAACCCTACACCGTTTAATGTTGATTAATAAAGTTGTGGCCTTACCTCCAATAAGTCGTCTGTGATTATTGTGGCATCACTCCTCCTAGGCAAGTAGAAATACCAACTTTATCTGAGTTAGAAATCACTTAGTTCAACCACATGGTCTTTCTCTTTCCTTTAATTCTTTTCCCCTGTGCTCCTCACCCCTTTCTCCTTTCTTTTTCTTTCTATTTTTTTCTTTCTTTCTCTCCCTCCATTCCCTAGTGCTCCTTCAGCCTTTTCTTATCCTTGTGAGTGGATGTATGGCCTTCCTATAAATTAATGAAGTGTGGTAACCCATGAATTTTACAGGGTTTTCATAGGCAAGAAATACTCAGGGGTGGTTTGCCTGTTCCTTCCTCTGAAATTCAGCCTACAGTACCTGGAATTTGTTGGCTGTCCTCTCCTGTTTGGAGAGTCTGGAGTCCTGCAGATGATAGCAGAAGATAAAGTTGTCTAAATGGTCTGAGGCTGGGTAGGGATGGGAAGGATGAATCTGCTAGGCCTGCCTTTCAGCCTTCTTTCTGCAGAGATTAGGTAATCGTTGGCCAAGATTCTATCCAGTGCTACCAAAGCCCAAAGCTCAGCCAGTGTACATCATCCAAGCTTCCCACTACCTCTCTGTACAATCTGAGGTCAAGGCATCTAGGTGTCCACTAACAACCAGTCAGTAGAGAGAGAGAAATAGGAAAAGTGAGTAGTTCTCTGGATTTATTTTTTTAAAATAAGATATGCTTTTTCAGACTTTGGGAGTATGAACTACCTTCAGTGTAAAAAAGCCCAAGAAGGTATATTGTGGTATCACAATTTACAGTGCAATCTCAGAAATTCAAGACAGATTCCTGGGAAGATTACGATACTATAATCTGGTACAAGAGGACTAGAACTATGGAAAAGTTTTTGGCCCCTAACCACACCTCAGTGTTGTGTTCACAGTCCATCTCAGATCTACATGCACTTACTTTGGTAAAAAAGAACATTAGGCTCAACTGAGTGCCACAAACAACACTGTGAGTTATCTTGCTCAGAGGCAAAATAGGAAAGAATAGGTTTCTGTTGAGCTTTATGGGGATCCTATCATGCATAAGTCTTGCATCTTGATGCAGAGGAAAGAAAGATCCCATATGCTTTAAAATAGTTTATTTGTTTCACATGTAATGCTATTCGTCTGTTTGCTAAGCTGTTCGCTTCCCAAGGCAATGACCTCATTGGAGTGCCTGAAATTAAGCATATTTCATAAGGCAGATATTATATGAATCATTATTTATTTTTCTGCTACATTGTCATTTTTTCTGTGTGTTGTTATAATGTACATGAATTTGGTCAACCATATCAAATTGAACTGTATCAAAATGATACATTTAAATGAATAAAAGATGGAATTTTGACTAAAAAAGCCTATACTAAAAGCTCAAGATTGTTTCAAGCTGCATTGAACAGCATCTGGGCAGAAAATGAACAGACTCTGTGGTTTTATTTTATGTTAAGAAATAAAAAAATCCATTGGCCCCCTCTGCAAGAGCTACTTTACAACATGAGGAATAAATTCTATTAAACAATCTTCTTAGCTAACTGTTGTCTGTGGCAAAATCATTCAAAGCCACAAAACAGATTTTGAGTGAGTCAAATACATTACGATTATAGCCTTGTTGCATGTCAAATACAAAGTCATTTTCAAAGCTTGGAAATGGTACGTTTTATGGACTACATACTGGCCTTATTAGCTGAGAACTGTAATCCAAAAAAGTAACTTCCCAAGCTCAGTTCATTTATTATACAACTGAGTATGACAGACAGCAGCAATTCCCTTACACACATCTGTATGCAGCCACAATTATGAATTTAGCTATTAATTAAAGGGAAGACCATGGTCATGTTGGCCTGAAAGATTAGTTGTGGGCATTTCTGTTTGTTGTATTTCATTCAGTTCCACCATGGCTAGAATTCTCCCAAGTATGAATGTTTAACTCAGAGTTATACATTTGTGACTGTTTTGTATTCAGAGTCCCTATGTATTCACTATTTTAGGGAAATACATGCTCACAGGAGGAGGTGGGAACATCAATCAGCTGTTTTCCAACTGACGGGAGTAGACCCCTGTTGCACAGTGGCTGCTGCCTGGTAAGTAGGGGGAGGAGCTACCACATAGCTCCATGACTATGGCCTGGGACAGATGGGCCCTTTGTGGTGTGGTGGTGGCACAACTAGAGTTAGGGACTGCGTGGCAACTGCACGGTCCCTAACCTTAGTATGGACTGGCAGCGCTACAATGGCAGCACCCCGTGTATATGGGCACCACCATTATGATGTAACGGATGCATAGCGTCTGCACATTGCACAGTGCCAGTTACATCGCAAGTGAGCCATTGGCGCACTCGTGATGTAACTATGGCGATGGGAAAAGAACCCAGTTTTTCCAGATTCTTTTTACTCCGGAGTGACAGTGTGTGGTTTGGGGGCTGTGCCGTCCCTCCAGAGTAAAAACAGGCTCCGGCAGGCCATTGTTTCTCAGCACTCTGTACTGCGCCCATGACAATTACCTAAAAACACATCTGACCAAGAATTCTGGCCTATCATTCTCTCCTTTCCATTACACAATCACCATACTGTCCAAATGACCTAATTTGGCAGGGGCAGTACTGGTTTATCTTCTGCCATCCCAACTTTTCAGATGCTTTTAAAATGCCCCAGTTTTGTTTCCCCTCCTGCCAGTTTACCCCTTTGTCCTCAGCTTATGTCAGTTACTACAATCCGAGGTCAAATTGCAGAGGTAGCTTGCACTCACTCAACTTAGTAGGAGAAAGATGAGAGGAGGTGACAGAATCTTGCCTGTCCCAGTAGGTTTAGGAAAAATCAAACTGATGTAGCCTCTCTTAATTTGTTCCTTCTAAGGAGATTATTACATGGGAAAGCAGGCATAGATTGCATGTGGTTTGTATCCGTCTCCTACAGATCTTATCGCACTGCCCTGTGCCTGGGCAGTAGGTCCTATTCTTGAAAAGCTGTTCTCGAAAAGCTACAGGAGAAGCCCAGGTTGTATATGGATTGTCTACTGCCCAGGCATGGGGCAGTGTAGTAAGACCCGTTGGAAACAGATAAAAACCACATGTAACCTGAACCTGTATTCCTGTGCGATAGTCTCCATAATCATTAGTAATTTTTGCCATCATGACCACACACTAATGTTGCTTGGACACACATGCTTTAGTTTCCATGTGTGAAATGTTGAACGGAATGCACCACCTCTTCCCCCACTTCTTCTGTTCCATCCCTACCCCTCCAGTATGTAGATCTGCCTTTCTTACCTTCTTGTGCTAAGACAAGGATGGCCAACTTCTACAGACCCAGGATTGCATGTGCCTCTTCGGACTTGTGTGTGTCCTCTAGAGAACATGAGGGCAATTTCACCACATTTCTCCCTGAGCGCTTTAAATCTGGGATAGTTAAAAAAAACCCAGAAGTGACCAGAAGTCCCTTCCAGATTTGGGGGGGGGGGGGAAACCATCCCAGCTACAATTGTGGGGAAGGATGTGACCATTTTTTTCCTCACACTTGAGGGGCCTTTTAAAGTCAACGGGGAAGGAGAGGATAGCAGGGCCTTGGCAGTTTGTATGTATGTTTCAGTTTGTACCTGTCAACCCCTGCTGTAGGACAAGAAGAAACTCCATCCTGGTTTTCTTTATTTCTGCTTCTCTGATTGCTCTTACGGCTAACACAGCCTCTCCTACATTCTCCCAGCACCCACTACAATGCCTCTGGATGTGCTTCTTGCTCACACGTTTTGTTACATGTACAAAATGAAATCTCCTCTTCACTTCCCATTCCACTGCAAAACAAACACC
>NC_056522.1:287838986-287889253 GCF_019175285.1 Sceloporus undulatus | reverse complement strand
ATTATTATTATTATTATTATTATTATTATTATTATTATTATTATTATTATTGCATCATGTTGTCAAAGCTTTCAAATTTCCAATTTGGAACAGCAGCACATGCATGACAGGGAAGTTGCCATGACCCTGAATGTAGTTTTACCAGGCTAAGGCTCAGCTATCTCACTCAATTTGCCATTTCATATGGCATAATTTGAGTTCTATGATTCCATTTTAAGAGTCGTGGCTACATCCTATGGAATTGTGGGGTTTGTAGTTTAGGGCGGTATGAGAGCTCTCTGGCTGAGATTTCTAAATTTCTAAATACCTCCTCCCTAAATCTCTGGATTACATAGGATGAAACATGGCAGTTAAAGTTCAGTCATAGCTCTATAACTGTGCTGTGTGAAAGGGCCATCGGTATGCTAACCCCTGTGTTTCCACCAAAAATACCAAAAACCTGATTTCTTAATTAGTAGTTCAACTGGCTGCTATAGATGGGCCTTTTAAAGATACCTATGATGTGGTACTATGGTACTAGGATATCATCTCATTGTTATGTTTCAAATGCTATTAAATTAGTGCTGTTTTCAATGGGGTAGCTTATTTATTGTAATAATAAATACAATAAAGAAGTTATCCTATTCAAAACAGCACTAATTTAAAAGATTTTGAAACATAACAATGAGATGATAAGGTAGCACCATGACCCCTATTTAAAATACCCCCATTTAGAGCAACCAGTTGATTGGTTTTTAACCATATTTTACTTTCATTTATATTGTGAGCTGCCTTGGTTCCCATATTGGGAAAAAGGCAGGATATTAAATCAACTGATGAATTAACTAATTAGGAAACTGGCTGCTGTGCCCCCCTGCAAACTTGACATCATAGACAAATGTCCTTGTTTACGTTGGCTGAAATGGTACTGGACATATAATGTAGATGGAGAATGCCATTTGATTTAATTAATTAATTAATTAATTGTGATCCTCCCCTCTTCCAAATGAGACCCATGTCAAAATGTACAACTTTGAGTTCTTTTTCAAACCATGCAGTCTCATTTTTAGAGCAGTTGTTTTGCATGCCCGGTGAGATCTCATTCAATTCTGCATTTGTAAAAGCCCCTCTCTTCCCCATCCACATATTACCTAGGTTACAGGGAAAGCAAGAGGGAGAATGAAAAACAATCATTTTAAATATGCCAGAATGGATCATATTAAGATTATCTTTCATATTGCTTCAGATTAAGCAGATCAACACTCTACCTAAAAGCAGACAGAATCTATATCAACTTGGCTGCTGCAAAATAAATCTTCCTGACAAAAGGATCATTGCAAATAAGCTCCTTTTCCACCAAGTGCAAAACCATGATTCTTTGGGTATCACCTGCCACTTTCAAAGAGAGAAAGTGTAACCTATGATTCATAGTGACACTGAGAAAATTCTGCATCCTCCAGATTTTGTAACCTTTGCAGTTAAATTGCAAGTTGGTTTACTGCTTATTTCCCTAGAAATAAATGCAGGGAATTCCCTCTGCCTGTTGTGAACTTCTTTTTTCTCCATGAGCTAATGTGGAACGCATAAAAGCTAAGAAAATGAAAATGTCGATGATTTAAACAGAATAAAATATCACAAAAATGGGGAAGTCTGTGTCTCCGGATATTACCACATGGGGTAAAAAGCATTAAAGACGTGTATTGTTACCATCATTCTTGTGTGGTCGGGGGAATGATATTCACATGACATCATCCTCCTATCATTCTTGTAACATCCTCGAAGTGTTGTGCTACTGGAATAACTCATTAATGTTTTTAAAAAGTGTGAATGGCTTGGCGATCATAATTCAGTTGTGCTACTGCAGAACATTTGAAAAGCAATTACAATTCAATAGTGATATATAGACATTCGTCAATTCACCCGGGTATTCCCCCAGAGTGCAGTTCGGCAGAAATGCTTCCTGTGTCACACAGGAGGATTAAGTAAGCGGCGAGAGAATAACCAGTTTCCCACCCCCTCACAATTCCTATCCTAATGAGATATCTTCTGAGGTTCATGGGGTCACTCAGATCCCATCTGCACAGGATAAACACTAAAGACTATTGTGCGATTTGCCGCTCTTGAATCATTAATGAAGTGTTATTGTGACCCGTGTGTGAAAGTAGGTGTTTTAATATCACAATTATATCGTTCTTGCTCAATAACGATAGAATAACGCAACAAAGCTGGAAAAAGCCCTGTGTAACAATCTTCTCTATCTATCATATGTCTGTCTGTCTATGTAGGTGTCCATACATCCATCTATGATAGGCATGGGAAAGCAGAAGGGGCAAATGCAATATTCCCACTTTAAGCCCTCTCCAGGACAAAAGATGTCAGAGAGTGTAGTGGTGATCTTGATAACATAGGGTTTTCAAACTTCCAGGCCAAAGCACATATCCTCCAACATTTCACAGATGGACACATGTGGCCAAGTAACATCAGAATGTGGTCATGATGCTGAATGTTATTAATGGAGAAGAACATACAAACTATGTGAAGCTACAGTAGTTCTCTTTTGCTTGAATCTATTGGGAAGGACAAGTCTCTACCCTCTCCTCTCCTCTCCTCTTCGAGTCTTTGCACTTTGAGTTTGTAGCAACTGAAGTAAGCTGAGGACAAAGGAAGAAACTGGGAGATGGAGGGAGAAACTGGGATATTTCAAAAGCAGCTGAAAAATGGGATGGCAGATGATTAATCAGGGCCATTCCTGCCAAACTGGGACAGCTGGAGGGTACAAAAGCATTGTCTGGAGTCTTTCCACCCAGTGTTTTGGCTGCTTATTAGGCTTTACTTATTTTTCCTCCTCTACAGAGATTGCCAATATTAAAATGATTTAAAACGACATGTAAAAGGATAAAATACCTTTAACAGTTAAAAAGCAATCAAGACAGTTCAGTCCAAAACAGCACAGCACCCTCAGTCCATCCTTAAAAAAAATCTATTTTAAAATCCTTTCAGAAAGAAAAGGTTTTTATCTGCCAATGGAAGAGCAGCATGGAGGGGGCCATTCTGGCCTGCCTGGGATGGGAGTTCCAGAGTCTAGGGGCAATGCATTGTGAAGTGCGTAATGAAATTCCCAGTTTTGCAGATTATCAGTGTAAGATGTGTTCTGTTCCACTGACAATTTTGTAAGAGGTTTTACCATATTGAAATGCTGATCCAAAGGATTCATTTTGCTTTAATAACTAATCATAATAGATATACTTCAGTTCAGTATTTGCCTCTACATAATAATATTTTTCTGTGCATTGAATTTGTTGTTGTTGTTTACCATCAAGTCAACTTTGATTTATGGTGGTCCTGTGAAGGTGAGACCCCCAAGATATTTTATTATTAACACCCTTGCTGAGGTCTTGTGAACTCGGAGCTGTGGCTTCTTTGATTGGGTCAGTCCACCTTTTTTCCTGTTGTCTTTCACTTTATTGAGCATTTTCATTTTTTCCATTTACACACATCTGCTCATGATATGTCCAAAGTATGATAGGATGATATCATACGGGAGGAATGTTTCCTAATTTCAAAAAAAGGAAAAGAAAGTAGGGCCAATTCGAAAATGAAAGCTATTATGTGAATGGTTGTCAAATGCATAGAAGAACACAGAGCCCATCCCAAAGCCAAAGTAGTACAAATGCAAAAGAAGTTATCATATGAGTACGTACCCTTCATAGTCTAGAGTTTGAATTAGCATCCCTGCACATGCACAATGAGCGCAGAATCAGATTGTGACCTTTTTACACTTTCAGTGGGGCTTGCCTCTGGTTCCCATGGTTTTGCCTTGTTTCATGTTATTTGTTCATTCATTACCCTTTATTTCACATTATTATGCAATTCACATTACTTGTTCATTCATTATTCCTTATTTCACATTATTTAGGCAATTCATGTTATTTAGTTATTCATTATCCTTTATTTTACATTATTTAGGCAATACACTTTATTTGTGCATTCATTACCCCTTATTTCACATTATTTAGGCAATTCACCAATTCAAAATCTGTCCAAAGCAACCTTGTGCTTGGTTTGAGCATTGGACTATGACTCTAGAAAACAGGGATGGAATCCCACTGGGTGACCTGGTGTAAATCACACTCTCTCAGCCGCCTCAGAAAATGGCAATGGCAAACCCCATCTGAATAAACCTTCCAAGAAAACCCCAAAAGCGGGTTGGGGGTGTCCAGATGGTTGTGTGTGTGTGTGTGTGTGTGTGTATGAGAGAGAGAGACTGTGTCTGTGCCTTTAAGTTTCCAGCTATGGGGGGAATGGGGGGAGAGGAGTTCCTTCCATTTGGGAGAGCTTGGCTGCACCCAGGTTGTGGGGGGCCTGGGTCCTCTCTGGCCTGTTGGGAGTCCCACTGAAGGCAATGGCGCTGCCTCCTCATCATGAGTCGGAGAGGGGGGAAAGGGGAGGGGAAGCTGTGCAGGAACCAGAGCTGGTGACTAAGGCTACATCCACACTGGAGAAATAACCCAGTGTGGCACCACTTTAACTCTTTGTGGCTCAAGGCTATGGAATTCTGGAAGTTGGAGTTTGCTGTGGTCCCAGAGCGATGCTCCTGAGGGGAGGAAAACAGACCCAAAATCCCCAGGCTGCCCTATCCCATCCTCCCCCAAAGGAGGAGGAATGAGGGAAGAAAAACTCTTTGGGGCTAATAAAAAAAGGGGGGAGTTTTCTCTCTTTTTGAAGCCCCCTGGCCCTGAGGAAGGAAGGCAAAAAGCTCCCTGAGGGGCACAAGGGGCCAGGACCAGGGCAAGCCCCAAGCCCACTGTTCTGGGCAGAGAGAGAGAGCTTGCAGGACCCTTAATGGAGAGACTCACCCCCCCCCTTTCCTGTAAAAAACAGCTGCTTTTCCTACTGGCTGCCGGGGAAGACCTAGGAGCCCCGGAAGCTAAAACAAAAACGGAGGATCATGTGAATTGATGGAGGGGGGGGAATACCAGGGCCACAGCAGACATGCATATCACATCAAATGACATTGCATTGAATGCAAAGTAGCCTGGGAATGGGATTTGTGAATTCCCTAGTTCACTGAATTTAATTAAGTGTGGATTGATGTGTGATTGCGTTTGGAGTGCGTTCAAAATGCCAGCGAATGTGTCTGATAACCTTTCGCACAATAACATGAATACGCATGATTGCGTTCAGGATGACACTGGATTTACTTCCAATTTCAGTCATGTGATAACTACCATAGTCTCAATTTAGTTATCCTGGCTTCTAGGGAGTTGTCCCTGCAATTCCTATCTGAGAGAGGCTAGGCTGGCCCCCTCCCTGCTTTCCTTTCACTAGAAGGCAAATACAATTTTGTTTAAGCAGGCTTTTAATGGTTAAGCAGGGAAGTTTTTTTATTTAGATGTCTGCTTTATTTGTTTGAACTTTTGTATGGCTTTTAAATGATTTCATATTGTTTAATTTGGGGTTTTGAAATTGTTTTAAAAATATTGTAAACATTTTTAATTTGTTATTTCTGGAAGCTATCTTGGGTCTCACTCTGGGGAAAAGGCAGCATATAAATGAAGTAAATAAATAGGGAGAGTTCAGGCCTGATTTGCTATCGGAGCCATTCACTGATCCTTTTTAGCATTTGTGGAATTCAGAGAAATTTCCTGCAGCAGGTACATGTATGTGCCTTCAAGTCACCTGTTGACTTATGGCGACCCATGAATTTAATAGGGTTTTCATAAGCAAAGAATACTCAGAGATGGTTTTGTCAATTCCTTCTTCCAAAATGTAGCTTGTGGCACTTGGTATTCCTTTACAGTTTCACATCCAAACACTAACCAGTGCTGGCCCTGCTTAGTTCCTCCAGCACCACATTAGAAATGAATTGATTTTCATCCTGTCAGCTTTCTTCACTGTCCAGCTTTCACATCGATATATAGAAATTAGAAATAGTGCGGCATGGATGGTTCTGACTTTAGTATTAAATGATTTATCTCTTCATCAAAGACAGAAGCATAAACCTAACAATAAAATTTGACAAGTGTGTGACTTTGTTTCAGTGCAGGATCTAAACTCCTGCAAATTAATTGGCTACAAAGTCCAGCCCATGCCTTGATCTGGAGTGAAAAGGCCACAGGAGAAAAGCAGGATGTATTAGCTGTGCATTTCTAAACTTCAGATGGTTTCTCTAATGCTTCCAGTCCTTAGCATTATCTGGAAATGAATGGCTGTAACATGTTATAGATTTCTATGATTAATTATCAACTACAGTATATAATAATTAACATACTTCTCTACCTTACAATAAATTCTTCATATGAAAGAGTTGCAGGAAATTCCTGTAAAACGTAACCCCCAATGCACACAATAGCAATATACATACTCATTTGTTTTCCTCATGCTATCATCAGTCTCTTAAAATCACAATAGATTTTTTTTGTTAATGTGTGTTTGAATACACTAGAGCTACAGAATCAGGTCTGTAACTGACACAGGTGCAGAACAGTTGGCTGGGTTGTGTGTGTGTGTGTGTGTGTGTGTGTTTAAAGTAATTGTCCAAGTGAAGCTTTGTTTTGACAAATAATACTTTGGACACTGTTCTAGCATGAAGTTTTTCATACATGTGCGCACATACATGTACACACATACACACAACATATTGAAACATTTTCCTGTGGGCATTCTAAAATGTTAAGAATGATTCGTAAATGTCAACATTCGTCTTGTTTCTGACATTTTAGTGTAACATACATGTACATGTGTTCACTACAGTAAATGTCAAAAACTTGGTGAATGTTGACATTTATAGGCAGTTCTTAATCATTCTGAAGGTCAGTAGAAAATAGCAGAAAATACTGACATTTTCACATAAAACCCTGTCATCTGCATTTTTCTAGTCTTTATGTGAGCCTCATGAATGTCACAGGGATCTGTCACAAGCATCACAAACCTAGCCATGGAGCAAGTGTTAAAATATATTTCTAATTTTGTATGGAAAATGTTCAGATGTGGCAATGGTTAACTAAGGTTTAAAATGGTTCCTGTTGCAGGCCAGAAAGCCTAGGCCTGGAAGAGCAAGTCTTCAAGGACATGTGCTGAGACATAATATAAACAAATGTGTTATTGTTATGCTCCTGTGTAGCATGGTGACTTCATGGGAAAGAGGTGTGTCCACTTGGTGGGAAGGTTGATCATTTGAGAGAACAAAGACTGATGTCACATTCAAGCTTCTAGCATGGACTCTGAAAGAGTATAGATGTATAGTAGCCTGCTGTAAAGTGTAAATAGCAACAAAGTTAATAAACCCTCATTTGAGTGAAAATCTGTGTGGAAGTTACTTTGATACTGAGTAGCTGAGAAGACTGCATCTGTTCCAGTTGGTACCAGTCCAGAACCACCAGTAACAAGAGACATCAACCATCCCAAAGATCTTTTTCTCTAACAAGTGGTAGCAGAGGATGGTTGCTGAGATGGTTGCCAGGATGGTTTGCCTGAGGATGATTCCCAGGATGGATGCCAAGCTGGTGTGCTGAGATGGTCTTCTGGAGGGTCTGCTGTTGCTGATGTTCCTGTTCCACTGAGAGTCTGCTGTGGAGTTTTTCTTCCAGCTGTAAGTTTGCTCTGTGTTGTTCATCTGTCCTGTGCCGGGAGGCAAATGGGAAGATAACAGTGTTTGTTGGACATTTTGCTGGGACTCTTGGCTGTTTTGCCGTTTGCTTTAAGTCATGGAGGCGGCAGCAAGATTTCCCAAGCTAAACAACAACAATTACAGCTCTTGGGCTGTTTACACAGAAGCGCTGTTGGTCCGTGAGGGTCTCTGGCGTGTGGTGGAACAAGGTCCTACTGATGCTACACTTGCTGATGATTCAAAGGCACGAGCTACAATTTTGCTCACTGTTGAGCCTAACCAGATTAATCATGTGAGGCTTAAGACTAGTGCTAAAGCTGTCTGGGACACTTTGAAGAATGTGCATGAGAGTAGCACTGCCTTGTCCAGGATGCTCTGCTGCAAAAGGTTATATGCATGCAAGATGCAAAGTAACCAGGATCCTGAGAAGCATTTAGAGGAAATGCATGACCTGTTTGCACAAGTGCAGCTGAGAGGTGTCACCTTGCCGGAGGAGCAAAAGGCGTACATCTTGCTTGGGAGTTTGTCCCAAGACTTTGAACACATCTTACATAGCTTTCAAGGGATGGCTGAAGACCAGATGACTGCTGAGTTGGTGTCGGCGCGCGTCTTGGAAGAGAGCCAGCGACGGAAGTCTGAAGGGCTCCAGAGGCAGCAGCGACAGATACCAAAGGTTTTCAACCCACCGGAGGTTGTGGAGAATTGCCAGCAGGAGAAGGCTGCAGTGTCCAAGTCTTGTTTCTACTGTAAGAAGCCAGGGCATGTCCAAAAGAACTGTTGGAAGTTTGCAGCATCAAAGAAGAAGCAGGGAAAAGGTGCTAGTTCCAGGAGGGGAGCGGCAGTTGTGGCTGGGGACAATCACTGCAAAGTCCATCAAGCAGCCACAGTGAGTTCAGTCTGGATGCTGGATTCTGGGGCTTCAAACCATATGTGTAATAACAATAAGCTCCTGAAAACTAAGTCTGTATCAAATGTTCAGTCTGTTGCAATGGCTGATGGTGTTCCCAGAGAGGTAAAACATATGGGTACTGTACATGTTCCTAGTTTTGGGGAAGATTTTGAAAATGTATTGTGTGTTCCCAAATTGCAGAATTGTCTTGTTAGTGTGTCTGCATTAACAACAGATGGGTATACTTTGAAATTTGAAGGGGATAAATGCATAATTAGCAAAGGGAACAAGGTATGTGCAAAAGCACAAAAGAAAAACAAATTGTATTTTATGCTTGACAAAGCTGAGTGTGCCAGTGTTAGTAATGTGCCTTTACATGCAGATTGTGCACATTATTTTCACAGAGTGTTTGGTCATATAGGGTTTTCAAATTTGGAAAAGCTGGGACAGGTTTGTCCTGAGTTCAAAATGAATTCTTGTCCTAATCATCTTGATTGTTCTGTTTGCAGTAAGATCAAATTGAAAGCTTTTCCAGTGGCCAAGCAAACAAAATGTGTCACCAAGAGGCCGTTTGAGGTGGTGCATGCTGATCTGGCTGGGCCTTTAACTAAAACTGTTGGGGGAAGTCAGTATTTTCTTGTAATAGTAGACAGGCACACAAGGTACTCCTATGTGAAAGTCTTAAAGGAGAAAAGCGAGGTTGCTGAAGTCTTCAAAGACTGGGTGAATCAAATAGAGCGCCAATTTGAGTATAAAGTGGGTTCTTTGGTCACTGATAGAGGAGGCGAATTTTTATCTTCTGACCTAAAGAACTGGTTGCAGAAGAAAGGTATACGTCACAACACCACTAATCCTGTAGTTCCACAGGAAGATGGGTTGGCAGAGAGACGTATTGGTGTTTTAAAGCAGATGAAAGACTGCATGTTATTGGATGCAAATGTTTCTGAAAAATTTTGGGGTGAAGCAATTTTAATGGCTAACCATATAGCAAATAGGGTGTGGAATTCAGCTATAAAGCAAACACCTTATCAGATGCTACATGGTAGACCACCAAACTTAAAATACCTGAGGGTGTTTGGGCAATTTGCAAATGTGTTTGTGCCAGCAAAATTCAGAAAGAAGGGTGAACGTAAATGGAAAAGGTTGATGTTTGTGGGTTATTCTGGAAACAGTTATAAATTTTACCAGGGTCATGGGAGAATTTTGTTGTCCAGAAGTGCCAATTTTGAGAAACATTCTGGCTGGGAGAGATTGCATTCCAATCAAGAAGTGTTTCTGCGACTGGGGCAAAGTACTGGAAATGGAGGGGTAAGACAGCCCACAATGTCCACAATGTCTCCAGAGGAGGAGAATCCCAGTACTTCACAACACACTCAAACACAGCCAACACTACACACACCCATCACCACAAGTCAGTTTGAAGTTGTGTCAAAGAGGGACACTGAGGTGCAAACTAGCTCAGAGAGTGAGAAAGCCTCCTGAGAGATTTGTTGTTCAGACTGCAACTGCTTGTTGTGCAGTGGCTGATGAGCCTGAGAGTTTTGAAGAATTGCAAAGTTTTCCTAAGGAGGAGAAAGAGAAGTGGTTTTCTGCTATGGACCAAGAGTTCTTGTCTCTAGTTGAGAAGCAGGTTTTTGATATTGTTGATAGGCCTAAAGACCACAAGGTTGTGGGTTGCAAGTGGGTCTATAAGAAGAAGGAAATGCCTGATAATAGTCAAAAGTACAAAGCCAGGTTGGTGGCTAAAGGGTTTACACAGCAAAGGTTTGAGAATTTTGACAAAACTTTCTCACCTACTGCAAAGCCAGAAAGTTTGAGATTAGTGCTTGCATTAGCTGTGAGGCAAAGAAAAGTGGTAAGGCATTTTGATTTTGAGACGGCTTACCTGAATGCTAAACTTGAGGAGGAAATTTACATGGAACAACCTCCTGGTTTTGGTAGTAATACTGAGACAAAAGTGTGTAAGTTGAACAAAGCATTGTATGGCTTGAAGCAAAGTGCACGTTGCTGGAATCAGTGTATTCATGCTGAGCTTGAAAAGCTTGGGTTTAAACGAAGTGTTGCAGATGCTTGTGTTTACACTAGAGGAGGGGTAGTTCTTGTGATTTATGTGGATGATCTTTGTGTAACAGCTAATTCAGAACAAGAAGTGCAAGAGGTACAGAAGGAATTGTCTCAGAAGTTCGCGTTGAAGGACTTGGGAAATCTGAAAGCTTACCTAGGGATAGAGGTAGAGTGGACAGATGATGGCAGATGTCTGTTGAGTCAGAAGAAAAAGATTGAGAGGCTGATTGAGAAATGTGGATTGCAGGATGCAAAGCCTGTGAAAAGCCCAATGACTCCTGGTTATGCCAGTGCAGAGTCTGCTGAATTGTTTGATAATCCTGAGTTGTACAGAAGTGTAATTGGTAGTTTGTTGTTCATTGCTAACAATACACGGCCTGATATTTCTTTTGCAGTTGGTTTATTGAGTAGAAGTGCAAATAGTCCAAAGGGGGATGATTGGACGGCTGTGAAGCATGTTTTGAGGTATTTGAAAGGTAGCAAGAACAAGAAGCTTGTGTTTCAAGGGAGTGAAGAGAATCTAGTGTGTTACGCAGATAGTTCTTTTGCAAGTGAGGCAGAAAAGAAGTCAATAACAGGAATTGTGATTAAGTTTGCAGGTAGTCCAGTTGTTTGGAGAAGTAGAAAACAGAATTGTGTAGCACTTAGTAATTCAGAAGCAGAATTTGCTGCATTGTCTGATTTGTCTGGAGAAGTGGTTTGGATTAGACAGTTGTTAAGTGATCTGGGAGAAAATTGCACTGAGCCTACTTTGGTTTTTGAGGATTCACAATCATGTATTGGGATGGCAGAGGCTGAGAATTTGAAGTGCAGGACTAAGTACATTGGAGTAAGGTACCAGAATGTAAGAGAGTTAGTTCAGAATGGTATCCTAAAGATAGAGTACATTGACACAAGGGATAACTTGGCTGATGTTTTAACAAAAGCACTTTCTGGAGAAAGACATGAACAACTTTCTTGTGCAATTGGTATGGTTCCTTAACTCCACAAAGATATGTATAGTAGCCTGCTGTAAAGTGTAAATAGCAACAAAGTTAATAAACCCTCATTTGAGTGAAAATCTGTGTGGAAGTTACTTTGATACTGAGTAGCTGAGAAGACTGCATCTGTTCCAGTTGGTACCAGTCCAGAACCACCAGTAACAAGAGACATCAACCATCCCAAAGATCTTTTTCTCTAACAGCAAGAGGTAGGGAGTAAGGAAACAAGTAACTATCCATCCTCCCAGTTGTCACTTCTCTACTGAAAATTGCCTCTTCCCAACACTGCTCTTGAGCAATTGGAAAGGCAGATTGCCTGATGCCATATAATTCTGACTGACAAAACACCCCTCAACACTTGGTTCTGAAAAACCACACAGTTAACTTTCGAACATGGAAAGTTAGCTGTTTCAATATTAGCTTAGAAAAAAGGGTAGGTTAAAAAAAATAGTAGAAAGTTATGCATGATGTGGACAAAGTAAAAAGGCTGAACATTTCCTCCCTCTCTTTTCATATTAGAACACAGGGTCAGAATGGTAGGAAATTCAGGACAGGTACCAGGAAGCATCTTCCCCGTAGCACTTGTATACATTTGACTCTACACAAGATGTAGTGATGGCCACCAACATAGATAGGATTGGTCATATTCATGGAATTTTAGTGGCTACTAGCCATAGTACTGGAGGGATGATAGTGCCTTGTGTACTAGTTGTTAGAAAACAGCATATGGAGAGCTCTGTTCAGCTCTCAGACCAGCCTCCTGTTAGGGAAATACACAGCATTATTCCACCTCATATTTGCATATGTAGCTTTAATCATTGTGGAGATTGGTAATTTCTTCCTCCCTCTGCAATGACTAAAGCCATCTCAGGATTAAACATTTTGTGGCAATGGCCATTCTGTGGTTGGTGGAGAACAGAGAGGATTAGAGGAGCATCTGGCTATGGGAACAGACCAATGATATCATCTGCTAAGACCACTGGAAGACCTTGATAGATTTGGGAGAAAGATATTCTCAGTGTGCATCTGGCTATGGAAACAGAGCCAGGTGAATCTCCAGTGGTGCTCTCCACTCTCTGTGGAATGGCCATTCACAGCAATATATCTTGGGGTCAAGAAAGGGAAGCCATAGCAGAGTTCTGCATGTGGAACTCTTGCCTTATCCATGACCATGTAGGATCTCTGCCTTATTTATGTATGTATGCAAGCGGCTGGCTGGACATTGTTTGAACACAATGTGGAACTAGATTGGCCTTTGGTGTGATTCAGTACCGCCAGTGGAGCTTAGATATTGAAGAGCAAGAAAGAGAAAGAGCCCCCAACAATACCAACACGAGCCCACTAATGCTGTCACCTCAGGAGACACTCCCTTTTTAAAAGAATGAGGCATCTACTCCATGTGCATACACACACACACACACACACACACACACACACACACACATATCTATCAGCCTACCTCTGCACTCTAGCCATGGAAGAAGGCACAATGAAAAATAGCATCATCCTTTATAGGTGCCCTGTTCCTGAGATAGGGCAAACTATTGTTTTAAATACCTGCTGGACCCTAATGTTTGGCTTTGGGCTGCTGTGTGAGAGAGTGGCTTTCCTGGCCATATTAACCTCCAGGAGAACTTGGAGGTCTGTATCCCCTTGACACAAGTTCCCCCACCACAAAATTATGTGTGTGTATTAAAGGGGACATTTTCACCACATTATTGAGCCTCTTTGGGTCATTTTAAGCCTAGTATTGGGCCTTTTTTAATGCAGGAAATTACTTTCTGGTCACTTGCTTTTTTTTTTTTTTTAATGCACTTTCAGACCAAAAGTAGCCTGGGGTGCCAAAATGGGGCAAGAATGCCTCCATACATGCTTGTTTGAAAGCATTTTAAAAAAAAACTAACAATTTTTTGACCCTTGGATGGCCCTGGGGGGGTTGCATGCAGCCCTCAGGCTACCCTTTGGTCACCTTGCTACAGCCATTCACTCCAAGAAATAGTAACCTCATTGCTATTTTTAATTTTCACCTTCCCTTAACTGTTTCTACCTCTTTATATTCAATTTTTTAAAGAACAAATAACCATTGCCTTATTATCTTGCTAATCCATACATTCTAAATGCATTTTCAAAATAATACAAGTGCAGCCAGGTTTTAGCCCCATATCAATGTCTTTGCTCTATTTCCACTGTAATAGTTATCTTATCAGAGTACAATGCATCCACTACCTACAGATGCATTAGCAGTATTGTTACCATAGGAATAAAGATGACCTGCAACACCATACATGATTCATACCTGAATAGCAATATTGATACTACAAGAGTCCTGTTACCATGATTACAATTTCAGTGCCACAAGTAAGTACATAACGACAGGTCTGTAATTTTTATATTATTGAAGACTATATGACTTCACTTCAGCAGGCATACAAACTTTTATTCATGGGCTTGTAATGGGAAGCTAATCAGCTTTATTGCAGGTTACCAGCCTTTAAAATATCCTATCTTATGACTGTCACTTTATTTTAACAATTTTCTCTGACATTAGCTCATTGTGCTCTACATTACTAAAAAGTACCTTATGAAGGAGCAATTACCAGAGTAAATGGATTTCTAAGCCGACAAAGATAACAAGCAGTGAGTGGTACATTTGCGAAATAAACCTGAAATCAAATAAGCATCAGAGAGAGTTGAATGATGTTCAAATAATGCAGGCTTGTGGCTGCTTAATTTAAAAATTGGGTCCCACCTCCGACTGAAGAGACTGGGTTGGATTACAGCTCAGTGTATAACAATATGGCTCTGGCAAAATTATACATCCAGTTGACTGGATTTGTACTAAACATTTTTAGGTTCTAAAACAACACAAACATAGTTTAAAAATTGTCACTCATCTACCTTGTCAGACAGATGGTTTTGTGTCTTCTCCTCCTCAGGACAGAGTGTTGATGGGGATTTTTAAACAAGGTCCAAATGATTCCACAAGAGAGAGGTGTTTTTTTAAAACATGCCTAGTGGATGCCATTTTTCCCTCTACCATTCTACGTATCTATGATAGGGGAAATAGTGTTGGTGTAGACAAGTGTGTCATTTTGCTCATTTTAGGAATCTGTAGATTTAAAACTTTTATCTGACTTCATGTCACAGAAAGTTTAGAGAGCAGAGCAGTCAAGAAATTCATCAATAACTTTTTTGACTCTGTGAAACAAGACAGAACAGTTGCGGGGAACCACTGACTCCAGCCATTCCAGCACCACCTAATGACTAAACTATATAAAAAACACTGTTCACACTTCTACAATGTAAATTCATAAAGAAAGTGGATGAGACATTTACCCACATTTACCACACGAATGTAATCTGAATTATTTCCTCCATGGTTTATCAGAGCAATAGGAGCTCCCTGAGCTGGCTGAGGTAGATGTGTACACTTGTCCCACCATATTCGCTAGGGTTAGGGGCACAAGATCTGATGATGCCAGCCACAGATGCAGGTGAAATGTCAGGAATAAATTCTTCCAGAACATGGCCACATAGCCCAAAAAACCCACAAGAAAATATGATGCTGGCTGTAAATGCCTTCAACTTCACAAAATTTTCACTCATTTCTAGGTTGCATCACAATTTTAATACTATCATTTTTATGGAATGTAATTGAGCTTGAAAGAGTTACTTCTGTGGACAACAATGCCCTCAGTCAGTAGGGCTATATAATGCAGAATCACAACTATAGAGTTAGGATTGACAAGTGAAATAGGGGGCAAGACTACTGCCCCTTTAATGATTGTGCAGAAGAGGGAATTCCACCAGTTGTTGGTTGTCACACAAGCAACACCTCCTGAAATTCTGTTTTACACATCCAGTTTTAGTTGTTGTGTGTCTTCAAGCCATTTCCAATTTATATTGACCCTAAAATGAAACTATCACAGTGGCGGGATATAGACCGCCATATAGTACGTATTCTATACGTACTAAGGTTAGGAAGGGGCGGTGCTTCCACACACCCCTAACCCTAGTACGTATAGAATACGTACAACATGGCGGCGCCCCTTCCACATGGGGGCCGCCATGTTTACGTACTGGACACATAGCGTCCAGACGTGTCGCAACGCCTATGACGTCGCGAATGCGCCAGCGGCGCCTCGCAATGTCATAAAGGCGCCGCAAAAAGAATCTCCAAAATGGAGCTTCTTTTTTGCTCCGCACGGGAGCTGCGCGGTTTGGCTGCTGCGGCTCCCTCATGGAGCAAATGGCGCCGGCGGGAGACCGCCGCAAAGCGGCGGTCTATATCCCGCCAGTGTTTTTTTTGGAAAGAGTTGTTCAGAAGGTATACCTTGGATCAAATATTGAACAGAATGGAGACTGCATTCAAGAAATCAGAAGAAGACTAGGACTGGGAAGGGCAGTTATGAAAGAACTATACAAGATCCTAAAGTGTAAAGATATACAACTGAGCACTAAAGTTAGAATCATCCAAGCCATTGTACACCCCATCACCAAGTACGGGTGTGAGAGCTGGACAATCAAGAAAATCAACCCATGTGAGATGTGGTGTTAGAGAAGAGTGCTGAGGATACTGCAGACAGCCAAAAAGACAAACAAATAAGATCTAGAGCAGACAAGCCAGAACTCTCCCTGGAAGCCAAGATGACAAAACTGAGGCTGTTGGCCACATCATGAGAAGGCATGGCTCATTGGAAAAGACAATAATGCTAGGAAAGGTAGAAGGCAGTAGAAAGAGAAGCAGACTGCACAAAAGATGGATTGACTCAATCAAGGAAGTCATGGGCCTGAATCTGCAGGACATAAGCAGAGCAGTGGAGGATAGGGAGTCTTGGAGATGCCTCATGCCGTGAGTCAAGATAGATTCGAGTGCCAGTTAACTATCCAGTACTCAAACTGGTACAGCCTGCTGGCCCTCTACACAACCATTGAAAGGAACAGTACCCTGTTCCTTATTTTACCTGGCAGCCTTATGTAAAGTTACAATGAAGTAGAGTCAGTTATATTTGGAAAATGAAAGACAACATAATCTTTCAAAATATGATAGACTTTTTGTGAGTAGATACTTTTTGGAGAAGAACATCTCTGAAATCTTTGATGGTGATTTTTAATGCTCATTTTAGAAAATTTGATTGTGAATCTGAGAAGTATAATAGCAAAACCTAGCCTGACTGAATACTTTATTGAAACACTTCTGTTAATATTTATAAATTAAGTAGCACCTTCTGTAATTTAGACTCACTTGTACTTTGACCAGCAGACAGACTGACATTCTATACTCTTCATTAAGTTTGCATTCAGTATATATTGCCAAAAGGAAAGAAAAAACTCTGCAACTATGCAGGATGCAGTCAGTGACATATAAAAAAAGAAAAGAAAGAAACATGGTAGCTGAATGAAATGTGTCCAATGAATAAACACATCAGAATTGTTCTGGCTCTCAAATCCCCAGTCTCTGTTTTTCAGGTGTCTTAAGAGGTGGGGGAAAACCACAAGCATTTAATTTGCCCTGGCTTGAGAAATTAAAGTTGTTTCTTTTCATATAAAAGATAGCTCAATTGCCTTACCTATAATTTTAGGTGTGACTCTTTTTCTAAAAACTATGAGTGAGATTTGGATGGGGAGTAGTTTCTGGTGGCTTCCAGGTAAGTGAAGCGGTGAATTTGCTCTGGATCACAGCCCAGATTTTAAAGGAACTATTGATGCTGTAGGGCAGTGGTTCCCAAACTTTGGTCCTTCAGATGTTTTGGACTTCAGTTCCCAGAATTCCTGACTGTTGGTCAAGCTGGCTGAAGCTTCTAGGAATTGAAGTCCAAAATAACTGGAGGACCAAGTTTGGAAATCACTGCTGTAGAGCTCTATCCTCTAAATTAGTACAGCTTCTTGGAAAGTTCATTTAAACTAACTGAGTTTAAAAACCTGCTTTCAACTGCTTTTAATACTTCTTCTTGTTATGTGCCTTCAAATTGTTGCTGACTTATGGTAAACCCATCATAGGGTTTTCTGAGGCTGAGAGTGTATGATTTGCCCAAGGTAATCTAGTGGGGCTCCATGGCTGAGCAGGGATTCTTGAACCCTGGTCTCCAGAGTTGTAGTCCAATGCTCAAAGCACTATGCCTTGTAATACTACTGTGGGATTACTTATATTTTTTTTAAATTTTTCTATGCTATGAATTTTGAAACTGTAATTCTTTTTTAATCCATTGAAAGCTGCCTCGAATCTCAGAACAGAAAAGGCATGACGATGACGACAGTGATGATGATGTCCCTAAAGCCAGACACAAAACAGTGACATCATCACCAAGACTTCTAGAGATCTTGGCAGATAATACCTTCTTTTGTATCTGATTATACTGGCATAGCTAGATGCTTCTTGGGTGTTCCCTGCTCTCCAGCAGTCATTAAATGACAGTGAAGAGGGGTTTTCTCATTTTGAGGGGGATTTGGGACAATATGGAAGGTTGGCAGAGAATTCCCACCTCTGCAACGTCCAGGAAATGACTTGTGATGACATACATTGGACTTACACCATCATAAGTCACTAATGGGATGCCAACCAAAAATTAAGTAGCCACATTAGTAGGAAAAAGAGCACTCTTTTCAGCATATGTTAAATGGTTTAACCCTTGCTTTTTTTAAAAAAAAGTAAGCAGTGTTCTTATTTTGAGCACTAATTTCTCTCTGTTTTACCATTTGTCTTAGAAACCTTTCTCTAGTAATTAGATATTGATTCATTGTGCCAGGATCACCTCCTCGTATCAAATTAAACATCCCAAAGCATGGTTGTTTTTCTGTTTTTGTTTTGCTACACCATTGGAGTTATAATAGGTAACAGGAATATACATCATCTATGACATAATTTTTATTTATTAGATTTCAATATCATCCTTCAGTACCAAAACTGGTAGGTCAGTTTATCTGACTATTAAAACACAACCATAAAACAGATATTATTATTATTATTATTATTATTATTATTATTATTATTATTATTCAGAGCATTAGTATGATCATTGTCATAATTCATTCATATCAGTGTGGCACTTTACTAATTAACTTGTGCAGAAGAAGGGAAGTCTTGTCCCTCCACTAGCGGGTAAAGTCCTTTTTATTATAACAGGTCATGACAATTAGCCTAGTTTGTTTGGAATGGGTTTTATCTGGGTGGGTACTTTCTGTTTGATCTGTTTGAAACTGTGTTTTAATCTAAGTTTTAATTGCATAATAGAAAGTCAAATTATGGAAGGAAGGAAGGAAGGAAGGAAGGAAGGAAGGAAGGAGGGAGGGAGGGAAGGAAGGAAGGAAGGAAGGAAGGGCATCATGAGGAATTCAAAAATTATATTTAATTTAATTGTGTGATTTCGTCTACCATACTAGATATATATATTTGTAGAAAACATTTCAATAGGTGGACTACAACCTAGCAAAAGACTTTGAAAGTATAAAAATAATATAACATAAGAGTCAATTTAGGGATTATATTTCTGATCATCCTACTTTTAACATATATTTCTGATCATTCAACTTTAACAAATTGGCCTAATTCACTTTAAGCACACAAGATGGTTCAAACACTTGTCAGTTCACTATGTGATAGAGCTACAATGGATTCTTAAAATAATATGGAGTTAATTTTAAAATCCAGCTGCTGTTTAGAACCTGGTCTCTTACTGAAATGCTGAAACTAGGGAACACAGAATGATTCCTTTCAGCATCCTGGATGGCTGGTAATAATATATTTATAGAGTCAAGCCCCTTGAGAGGATAAACAAGGATGAGCCAGGAGCTCAGGTAAAACCGCCTATGACACAATTTTGCTAAACATGAATGAAATGTGAGAATAGCTGATGAGTACCAATAACCCACAGCTCAGCTTCCACATATCTATTGCAACCTACTTTTGACAATCTTAGGAGTCCTCTCCTGCACATCCTGATCTGTTTCCCCTGGTTTTATATCTACAGCCTTATTTACAATTCCTTTCCCACTGTACACTGTACAGTTCTTGTGACTCAGAGCTAAAGCAGACAAGCTGAACCTTCATATGATGCATCGACTGTGGGCCTGTACCATTTCATATTATAGGCAGGGTATTGAATGTTGTTGATCATGGGTACCTACAGTGATAGGTTTGTGGGAGCCATCTTCTCCTGGAGCATCACATAGTAGCTATTGTTTGAAGGCACATGAAATGCTAGAGTAAAATGGCCTGCACCCTAATCTAGCACAACAGATCCTACATTGCTGTAGAGAATGTGTGCTGTCATTATGCTTCTTGGTCCTTTTCTCAGAAACAATTGCTTTAACATGAAATGAATCTATGAGGATCCAAAGGTGGGGAAGAGCCTAGAGCCTAATAGAACATTATGCATTATTTTTATGTAGGGGTATAAATTTATAATTAAAGCAAAAGATGTAACCTTTGGAGACAAACTACTGTGTTATTTTGTAGCCTGGGAGAGACAATGAAAAACCTTTTTAAATGAGGAGAGTGCTTCTTCTTCCGGTTTGTGTGCAAAGACAAGTTTTTAAAGTGTGATTTGTTTCACTATGAGTCATCTCTTGAACATTTGATGGATATGAATCAGATGACCTTCCTCTGGCAGCTTTTGCTGAAAAGAAACAAATGTTTCTGATTGTTTAGAAATCTTCAAAGACAGTTCTTACAGGCATCATGATTATCTTTACCATTTATTGCTTTCCCTTCCACATCGACCTCAATGAAAAAGTAATACTCCTTGGCTTCTCCCTCTGGGCTGGAGCAAGCTAAACTCTTATATTTTTTTTCTTTTTAATATGTGTGTCCTAGTCTGCAAGCTGAAAAACCAGGAGGAAGATTCCATTGAGTGGGTTGATAGATGTTGTGTGATGTCAAGTCTGACAAGAGAGGCAGGGTTGGGAACAAGGGGTCATTTTAAGAAGTCTTGAACAAAAAGATATGATCCAGGAACAAGCTAGCTAAAAATCATAGTGAGAATCTCACTGGCATGGCCCACTCATATTAACAGTACTGATGCTGAAGATTTGTCAACTAAAGAGTTTTGAGTTTCTTGAAGCCAACTCCATCCTCGATCCCATTCAGTCTGGTTTCCGCCCAAGGCATTCCACAGAGACAGCTCTCACTAAGATCTCCAATGACCTTTTACAGGCCAAGGCTAATGGCCTTTACTCTGTTCTCATCCTTCTTGATCTGTCTGCAGCCTTTGACACCGTTGATCACTGTCTTCTAGTGGATATACTTTCTGACCTTGGGTTCTCAGACTCTGTTCTCGACTGGTTTCAATCTTATTTGTCTGGCAGATCTTTTGCAGTGGTTGCAGGAGGTCAGACTTCATCTCCTGTTCCCTTATCTGTTGGAGTTCCCCAGGGCTCTGTTCTGGGTCCCCTTCTGTTTTCTCTCTACACACTGTCCTTAGGTAAACTCATTAGCTCTTTTGGTTTTTCCTACCATCTGCATGCCGATGATGCCCAGTTGTATCTTTCCACCCCCGACCTTTCTCCAAGGCTTGAACAGCAAGTTTCATCATGTCTCACAGCTGTCTCGCAGTGGATGCGCCATCGGCGTTTGAAACTCAACATGTCCAAGACGGAGCTTCTTGTCTTTCCTCCTAAGCCCACCCTTCAACACTCCTTTTCTGTCTCTGTGGACAACATTTCTATTCAACCAGTCCAGCAAGCCCGCAGTCTTGGTTTTATCTTTGATTCTTCTCTGTCGTGTATCCCTCAGATCCAGACCACAGCCAAGGCTTGTAGATTCTTTTTATACAATATTGCCAAAATCCGACCATATCTCTCTGCCTCTACTGCCAAGATCCTGGTTCATGCCCTAGTGGTCTCACGACTCGATTACTGCAACATCCTCCTGGCTGGGCTTCCTCTCTCTCACCTCTGTCCTTTAATTTCTGTCCAGCATTCAGCTGCACGCATTATCACATCCACCCACCGCTCTGACCACATCTCTCCTGTGTTGGCATCCCTTCACTGGCTCCCACTTCCTTTCCGCATTCAGTATGAGCTCCTGCTGTCGACGTTTAAAGCCCTCCATGGGCTGGCCCCTCCTTACTTATAGACCTTCTTTCTCCTCACCTTCCCATCAGGGCCCTCCGTTCTGGTAGTCAAGGTCTGCTGTCCCAGCCCAGGATTTCCTATGCCCCATCTAGGATTCGCCCCTTTTCACTTGCTGCCCCTCACTCCTGGAACCTTCTTCCCCTACGAGCAAGAGCCATCACTTCTTTAACCAGCTTCAAAACGGAGCTGAAGACCATCCTGTTCAGAGAAGTGTTCCCAGGCATTGCATAATTGTCACTTGCTATTTGATGTTCTTTTGTTGTCTGTTTTATTGAATCATTTCCGGTATTGCTATATATTTTATATGTATTATCTTACTAGACAGGCCCCTTTCCCACCACCACTCCCTTCTCCTTCTGTGTCGTGTCTTTTTAGATTGTAAGCCTGAGGGCAAGGAACCGTCCAATTAATAAGATTGTATGTACAGCGCTGTGTAAATGTACAGCGCTTTATAAATAAAAGTTAATAATAATAACAACAACAACAATAACAATAACAATAATAAAGATGAGAACGAGTGGAAATGCTAAAAACCCAATGGGTTAGGTCCAAGATCTGCCTTCCAGTCTGCTGTGAGAAAGTATCTCCACTCACTGGTCAGGGTTTCCCCTTTCAGAACAGCTCAGCCCATCCAGAAAACTCCTCCAGCCCTCTGTGCAACATTTCCAGGGGTTGGGGAGGCTTCCATGAGAAGTAGGGGCTGTGACATCCCCTTGCACCACCCCATACATGAATTATCCATTGCCAAGGCAGCTTGAGAGCTTCAGTACTAGGATTTTTAGACATTCAGTCACTTGAACCAGATGATTCTCATTGTGAAGCAACTCTTGGCCCAAGATTAAGAGCAACATGAAAACATTACAGATGCCATAGATGCTTGACAACAACCTATTGTCTGAAAGCCAAAATCTAACCAACACAAGAAAAGAACAAGGTCTCCTTGCCCTTTTTAGGCAGACCTTTAAAAGCTTTTGTACTATCACCAGACTTTATCTCCGTGTGTGTTTCCATGTGCCTATAAGAATGTTTAAGAATATTCTTCCATTTGTGTGAGAAAATAGTCAGAAACAGCATTACTGTTCTACCTTAATGATCTGATGCCATTATTATGCAGCTAAGATAATTTGTATCATGGCTATTTTTCTCCCAATGCAGCACTTGGGGATAGTGGAGATTTCCATACCTGGCAGAATCGCTGGCAACCCATGCCTCAAATGTCCCCCAAACGGAGGAAATGCACATGTGTGAACAACTGGTGCATTTCCTCAATCATCATGGAATTGTCACTCCCTCTAGGGTCCCTGAATCGTTCCAGGGGAGCGGATTTCCCCTGAATGGAAACTTTGCATCCAGAGGAAATTTGCTCCCCTGGAATGATTCAGGGATGCTAGAGGGAGCAACGAGGGATGCTAGAAGGAGCGATGATTCCATGACAATTGAAGAAGTGCACCAGGCATTCACACGTGTGCTTCCTCCACGTTTGAGGGATGTTTGAGACATGAGTTACCAGCGATTCTGCCAGGTATAGAAATCTTAGAAATCTCATCACCTGACTGGTCCCTGTAAAATGCTTAAGAGATTGTGTGAGTTGGGCAAGGGTCAGTGGGATGAGAAAGGAGGGGCTTCCGGTTTATTTTTAAATAAATTTTATTTTTTAACTTAAAAAAATAAATAAAAAACATTTAATTAAAAAAGTAAATTTTATTTAAATCATCATATTTTTACCAAATTTTCTCTTTAATCACATGAAACTATGTATGTATGATATCATAATTTAAAAGCATCCTTTTAATTTTGCTGGTTCATTGATATATATCATTTAGTAATACGTAGAGAGTGATACATAGAGAGTTACAAATAACTTTAGTACAAAAAACATTACTAAGGAGTCTGCATGGTGTGGGATGGGTCAATGGGAGGGTGACACCATGAATTACTGCACTGGGAGACACCAACTTTAATGATACCACTGCATGAAGCTTTCAAAGTTCCACTAGCTTCTTAATCAGGCAAAATATGTTTTATAAACCCTAAAGGAGAAAGAAAAAAGAAAAAAAAGGTGATGGTGCTGCAGTTACAGGTCTACATTTTGTGTACTTCAGTTAGAGGGGTCTCAATACAGGCAGATACCACTCCCTTCTTTGTTATATGAGGACCAAGACAGTATAATTATACTGACAGTATAATTTAAACTCCATTAGCAGCAGGATCCAGGGTGTGTCTGTCTTTTGTGAAGTCACAGGTCCCTTTCATAGGTAGAGAACAATGAATTTTTCAAGAGGTCTCTGTGCTGCTACATTCAGGTGCTGTTTACGTAAAATTTAGCCAAATAGTTCAAAAGATAGTCTTACCTTTGTTGGAGGTAGAAGCCTCAAAGAGTAAAGTCCCAGTACTAACTCTCCCCTTGTTTAGGACTCCCCTTTTGTGGCTAAATCTGGTATCCACATCAAGAAAATCAAATCCAGTTTGTCAAAATGTAGCAGAGACATATTGACATCTTTTGCCTGATAACAAAGCCAGTGGAGTTGTGAATGCTTGCATGGTGTGTTTTGTGCATTTTGATTGGCCAATAAAGGTATTGCGCTTTTATGGATTTGGATTTTGCTTAACTTTGCTGTGGCCAACATGGCTATTCTGAATATATATTTTTAAGCGACAATAAGTAATTTTTATTCTTAGAGTTTGCAGAAGTTGTACACAGTGGTCCTTCCAATTACTGTTGACTCTGTATAGAGTTTTTTGAACTTTGGAAAATAACTGAGGATTGTAGCAGCAAAAAATGTGCAGGTGAAATACATCCACCAAATTTTAAATTATAGTCCCTAGAAATCTAACCCCAACTGGTGAATAGATTCAAGACCTTGTATAGCTCCTTTAAAATTCAGATTAAAACACAGAGCTGCTGCTTTCTTGGACAGGTTCTCCTCCAACTACTTTTACCAAGATGTGACTTGCCAAATGAAAAGGCTGAAGGGAGGGGGAAGGGGGAAAGGAATGCAATAACACCTTTAAGACTAACTGCTTTTTATTTTAGCATGAGCTTTTGTGGGTATAAACCACAATGCAGATGCAGTCCAGAGTCATTGTATAGCCTCAGGTTGAATTTTTTATAATACAGTTGTGAGAGTGGAATATAAGATCCAGAAAGATGCAAATCCTATCCTTACCCTAAATTTTAAATGGGCTACACAAGGCTGTACAAGCCTTTCAGATTTTACAGTGCTCAGTTTGTGTTGATGTGTGAAAGCAATAACTCTGTTTTCAGACATCAACTTAATATCAACTATTTATTTATTTATTTATTTATTTATTTATTGCCTTCAATTTTCAGCAGTAGCTGGTCACTTTCAAGATCTGAAAGACCTGTATCACCTTGCCCAGCCCTATGAAAATTTAGGAAAAGAGACAAGATTAGCATCTTTCTGGATTCTATTATATTCTATCCCACTCCCACAACTGTATAAATACGGTTTGCACTTCAAGCTTTAATATCACACTGTGCGGCATCTGAAAAAGTTGGTTTATATCCAGGTAAGCTCATGCTAAAATAAAAACCAGTTATTCCTAAAGGTGCTGCCAATTCCTTTTTTGTTCTCTCATCCTTTTTTGTTCTCTCACGCATCCTTCTCCTTTTTACGCTGCAAGAAATTATCATGGCTACTTCTTAGAAAACTTCCCAAATGGTTATTTGGAAATGTGACCACCAAAGGATCTGTTGCTATTATTTAAAAACCCCAAAAACAGAAACTCTGGTTGAAGCCCAGACTAGACATTGTGCTAAATGCATTATTAGCAACAATGACTCAGATTTTTAAAAAATAGTAGAGAAAACATGATTTTTTATTTGAATAAATCTTTTCATTAAAGGAAGGGTTAACTCTTGTGTACTTAGGCCCTGTACAGGCCGACACTTTGTGCCAACATATGGGGGGTATCAGGGCTCAGCGTCCTGATGCTGAATACCCTAACTCCACCCCTAGGTAATCACGATACCATGCACCATTCCAGATGGCATGCGGCATCATTGCATGACTCCTGTGCTGCATCCAGATGATGCAGTGCCGAAGGGATGCCAAACAGCTATGCTACTGCAGCTATGGTGTCCTTTGGAGGGTGCAAAAAGGAGCTGCTTTTTGCGGCTCCTTTCTGCTCCCTCCAGAAGCTGGATTGGGGCCGTGGTGTGAGGTTGCCATGGCCCCAGTCCAGGGGCAATCTGTATAGCCTCATAGTCACAGAAACCCACCCCTTCCCCAGACTATGTATATTAAGAAAAATTCTACTGTCATAGACCTGGTTCCTTATCATGTCCTTAGCATCACAACTAGGTTGATGGAGGATGATGATGATATTTATTTATATTCTGCCTTTTTCCTAGTTTGAGACTCAAGGCAGCTTACAACAGATTTAAAAACACAGTTAAAAGTTTACAAAAAAAGTTAGATAGTGATCAAACTATCAAAAAATTAAAGTTACTTAAAATATAGGCCATAAAATAGACAACAACACAACAAAAATACCAAATAAAAATCCAGCACACTGTACAGGTCCCATCTTGCCCAAGCAGTCCTCAAAGGCTGGCTGAAACAGAAAGTTCTTCACTGGTTTGCAGGAAAAGAATAGGGATTGTGTCAGTCTAGCTTCTCTGGAAAGGAAGTTCCAGAGCTTGGGGGCAACCACTGAACAGGCCATCTCCTTTTCTCCTACCAGATGTACCTGTGAAGATGGTGGAACAGAGATAACAGTCTCCCCAGGAGATCTCAAAGCATAGGTTGGTTCATAAGGGTGAATAAAATCTTTCAAATAATCTGGACCGGGTCTGGAGAAGGCCTTATAGGTCAAAACCAGCACTTTGAATTGTGCCTGGAAACATACTAGCAGCCAGTGGAGCTGGTCTAAAAAGAGGTAACTTGCTCCTTGTAGCCAGCCCAGATAAATTATATACCAGGAAAGAGGAAAGATATAAATTTAGGTCCATGCCAACATATGAAAAAAACAAGAAAGGAAGGCTTGTCTGAGTTAATAGAATAAAGGGGAAACTCTGGCAAAGCAAAAGCAAGTTGTCAATGAAACAAACACACACAAAAGAGTTTGAAGAGCAAATTTCTAAGAAAAGAAGATGACAATAAGACAATAAGAATTTCCCATGCACAGGAAATCAACCAAGAAAGTTTTTAGATTGTTAAACAGCACACTGTCTTACACACATTTACGCTATTTTACACACACTTACCTAGAATTACATTCCTTTGAACTCAGCAGAGCCTACTTCTGAGTAGACATGAATAGAATTGTGTTAAAAGGCATGAAAGGATACCTGAAGAGGATGAGGAGACTGCACAGAAGCTAGAAGAATTCTTTGCATCATCCTTCACTGAAAAACAACAACATGCTCAGATAGCTAAACCACAATGGGGCACAGACAGACTGAAGAACTAAAATGGCAAGAGACAAGATTTTAATCAACAGATTCAAAATTGACACGCCACTTGAAGAATTTCAGAAATGCAATTTTAACAAAGATCAGCTCTAACTTTAAAAATACTGGCCAGAATTCATGAAGTCACTTATGAATGCAGGACACCATTAGTTATGTAGGTATGTAGTGTCACACTTACCAGGAAGCTGCTGTGAGCAACATGGGTCTGATTGACTGATGTTCCCAACCTCTCCTGTGAGTGATCTCCAGTGTAACAGTCAGAAGAATTAACTCTGCTGCAATTCCCCCATGCACAGGAGATTACGTACTCATACAAGGGATGGATGGGAGAGAACATAAATCAGCTGCTCTCAATTGACAGGGGCTGCTCCCTGATAAGTAGGGATTGGGGTAGTTTCATGGTCCCTGTGTATCCCCTAAACTAGGGAATACATAGGCATTGTGAATACAAACCAGTAATGAATGTCTGACCAAAGCAGAAGATAGTGGCACTGTTACTTCTCTTGATCTAGACACTATACTTTTATTGATGCAGCTCAGTGTCAAGGTGCCCTGGGGGCAGAGTCAGAGGTGCATCATTTGGCTGCGATGCCCTGACTCCACTTCCCTGCCGGCCTTAGTGAGTACACACTGGACAATTCTTCCATATTTCTTCTCTATCTCTTTTTCCAAGATTCCCAATAGAAAATGTTCTGGCTTCAATTGCAACTTAAGCTTCAAAATGTATTTCATTGTAGAATGTATCTGAATCCAGCATTCACTTTTATTGTTATGGCTACCCCCTGTGGCATTCTGGGGTTTGTAGTTAAGTGAGGCTTAAGAACTAGTTAAATATTTGAAGGGATGTCATATTGAGGAGAGAACAAGTTTGTTTTCTGCTGCTCCAGAGAACAGGACCCAGAACAATGGATGCAAGCTACAGGAAAAAAGATTCCACCTCAACCTTAGGAGGAACTTCCTGACAGTAAGGGATGTTCAACAGTGGAACACACTCCCTCAGAGTGTAGTGGAATCTCCTTCCTTGGAGGTCTTTAAACAGAGGCTGGATGGCCATCTGTCACAGGGGATGCTTTGATTGAGAGTTCCTGCATGGCAGGGAGTTGAACTGGATGGCCCTTGTGGTCTCTTCCAACTCTACGATTCTATGATTCTAACTCTCTGTCTGAGAATTCTAAATGCCTCTCCCTAAATTGCAAATCTCAGGGTTCCTCAGAAGGCAGTCGTAGCAATAAAAGTGGAATAATAGCACTATAACAGCATGGTACAGTATTAAAAGAAAGCTTTTTAAAGAAACGGAATACAGTCGGCCCTTCTTATACATGGATTTTTTATACACAGATTCAAGCATACACGGTTTGAAAAAGTATTTTAAAAGTATAAATTTCAAATATCAAACCTTGATTTTCCATTTTTTATAAGGGACACAATTTTGCTATATCATTATATTTAAGTATACATGGATTTTGTTATACATGGGGGATCTTGGAATGAAACGCCAGTGTATAACAAGGGTCCACTGTAGACACATTTGTGAAATACAGCTCTATCAATGATGCTTCAGCCTTGTAGCTAAATTGCCTGCAGTGCAAAATTCGTCCAGACACCAGTTAGTTGCAGACAAGCAATGATGCAGTGTTGTTGTTTTCATGATCTGCTTATGGTGTCTGTTTCTGTTCAGCAAATCTGATGCCTGATTATTATTTTTATTATTATTTTATTTATTTTTATCCTGCCTTTCTCCTGATACAGGGACTTCAGGTGGCTAACAATAAATTTAAAGTAGTACAAGTTAAAAACAATACAAAAGCATTAACATGTAGATACAAAGTTTAAAAAACAATTAGACAATTTTATAAAGTTAAAAACATTATGCATTAAAAGTAAAATGTATTTAAAATGCTATATAAACTTTAATATTTGTATTACACAACATTTAAAAGCCTAACCCTCATCAATTTGAAAAAGTCTGATACAACAAGAATATTTTTACCTGCCACAAAAGGAAAGTAAGGATGGGGCCATCCTGGCCTCTCTAGGGAGGGAGTTTCAGAGCCTGGGAACAGCCACCAAGAAGGCCCTCTCTCTTGTTGCCACCAAATGATCTTGACAAGGTGGTAGGACAGAGAGGAGAGTCTCTCCTGATTATCTTAGTGCTCTAATGGTCTTGTAAAGGGAGATATGGTCCTCCAAAAACCAAAGCTGTATTTTGATCTTTCTGTTCTATCAAAAAGAATGGTCTCAAATCATTACTGGAAAAAGTCGGTTCATTTCAATGGATCATTGTTCCAATGGAGTTTGATTCTAGTAAGGGGTGTAGTAGTTCATGCTGAGTGATTGTGAGGCAGTGAAAATGTGAAAATGAATGTTTTGAATGAACATAATGGAACTTAGTGTGATTTCACTATGCAGATTTTAAAACATTTTGAGACAGAAAGGTCTTAGGAAGAATGGATGAAAGAATGAAAGCGCATGGGCTGTATTAAATGAGTAAAATTCTATTGAGAACACCTTATTATAGAAAGCATATTAGCATGTTTAGAAGTATTTTCATAAAGGAAAGGAAAGGAAAGGAAAGGAAAAGGAGTCCAGAGAATTTAGTTTACAATATACTGTGAATACAGAGGATATCTCCAAAGTGGAAATATGCACATCACTTTTACACCAATTTTTTCATGGCCTTTAAGGGGGTGAAGGTGCTGGGAACTCTCTGTTGAAAATTGCTAGTTACTTTACAGGACTACGGTTCTTGAACAACTTATGGGACAACAAACCAGTTAAAATTTTTCACATCAAACCCACCAATGTTTCACAGATAAAAACTGGGACATGGGTGGCCAAGAAACATCAGAGTGTGGTCAAGATGATATTAATTAAGAACAACACACAACCCAGGAAAGGCTGGAAAGGTTTGTATTCTCCTGAATCTACTAGGGCGGGCAAGATCCACTCGCTCCTCTGTAATATGCTGAGTTCATTGAGAGCTAACAACTTTTGTACTTTGAATTCAGTCTACATCAATGGAAACAAGCTGAAGACAAAGGGGGACGTGGAAGGAGGAGAGAAAAAGCAGCTGAAAAAATGAGAAGACAGTGGATTAATTGGGACTGTCTCTGTTAAATTGGGACAGCACAGGATGCACTCCCTCGGAGGGTGATAGAGTCTCCTTCCTTGGAGGTCTTTAAACAGAGGCTGGATGGCCATCTGTCAGGGATGCTTTGATTTGGATTTCCTGCATGGCAGGGGGTTGGACTGGATGGCCCTAGTGGTCTCTTCCAACTCTATGATTCTATGATTCTATGATTCTATGTGTGGGATGGATATTTATGCTGAAGTCCATCTTAGGTATTGCCAGTGAATACTCTTTGGAGGGGAGGTGTCCATTGATATTTATAATAAAAGATGTATTGAGTTCTTTGCCTTGCTTAATGGAGTTGTATATTTAGGACATATCCTCTGCCGCTGAAACAAAAAGCTCTAACGCTTACTTATGGGATGTATAGGAGAGATGTATTTTTTGAAAACATATCTGTAATGGTTTTTGGTTTGGTTTGGTTTTTGAGGAAATTAGACAGAAGAAAGTCCTAAAACGCTTTTTTTAAAAAAAGATGAAAATTTCACCACATGGGATTGTTATAATTAAGTTAGACAAAACGCTAGTAACAATGCTGCAAGGAACAACCATACATGCACACCAGAGCAGGGTGAAGTGGGGAGAGGCAGAGGGAGAGGTGGTCTGGAAAGTGAAGCTTTTATGACTCAAAAAGTAGAAAGAGGCAACCATTGCTTTTAGGGGAGTGGGCAGGAGGAATAACATGTACTTGAAATGGGAAAAAAAAAAGAAAGAAAAATGTCCACTATAGCATTATTCTATAGAAACTGGCAGAGATTTCCATCTGGCTGTCTGACCCTCAAGGTAACGTCATTAGATATTCATCTAAGACAATTAGTGTTCTGGCAAATCCCAGCCTGCCACTTTGTTACCCTCCCTCCTCTCCTTTAAGACGTTTCTAGCAGAGTCCCAGCATGTTCCTAGTCACTGATGAGGTCTCACAGGAAGCCAAGAAACTGAGCAGCATAAAGCAGAGGGAGGGACGGATATACATAATTTATAGACCAAATAACACAGAGCGATCTCTTGGATTAAGGTTCAGGAAACTCATGTGAAACAACGCAGGCCATCAAGAAAATAGATGAAGCCACTGGTCTCATCCATGCTTCAGACCTTGGGGTCTACTTTACACATTGTCAGCCCACTTCTTTCTCCCATGGCAGGGCTGAGTCATGCAGGAAAAGAGACAATCTTTTCTCACAGCCACAGCCTAGATCTGAAAAGGAGAGAAGAGGAAGAAAGCAAGCCTTGACTACATAAATATCTGGATCTGCCATGTTTAGAAGCATAAAATATGGTTTATGTTAAATGGAGGCATTCATCTTTATTGCAGAAATGACATGATTGTGAGCAAATGTAACACTTTTTATCTTCCGATAATGTAAAACAATCAAATTGACAGCAAGGCAAGGAAAAATCATTCATCACTATTATGTATTAACTCGGCACTGGAAAACCTGCATCCCTATGCTTTGAAGTCTGGGCATTTCAGACAGATGTTACCACTGCTTAGTCAGAGCCAGCATAGCCAATGAGGAGGGCTGGGGGGAGTTTTAATCTAGAGGGTCACAAGTTGCCCACCTCTGCTGAAGACCACAGCAGGCTACTTTTGGGACTCAACTAGATATGAGGTGAGCATTAGTTGCATCAATACAATTGATGCTTCCATGTTTGGTAACTCAAAAAGCATCTGAAAAGGGAGCACAACAATCTCAGTAACATAACTCAAATACATTAAAAACTGGCCTTTCTAAACTTTCTACTTGAAGTGAAAGGGAAAACTCTGTGGAAGCTTTCCACGAACAGAAACAACAGTTTGCATTTTGTGCAATTATATACTCCTCTAGTTTGGATTTTAGGTGCAGTCCTAGAGCGCTTGCATACTACGTTATCATAGCACTATGATTCTACTGTGACTGTGGTAAGGGGCACATAATTGCATTACAGTCAGCCCTCCTTATCCACTTTTTAAAATCCATATATTCAAGCATCCACAACTTGAAAATATTTTTTAAAAGTATAAATTCCAAACAGCAAACCTTGAATTTGCCATTTTATGTAAGGAACATCATTTTGCTATGCCATTGTATTTAATAGGACTTGAGCATCCACAGATTTTGTTATCCACAGGGGGTCCTGGAACCAAACCCCAGCAAATACCAAGGGGCCACTGTATTAGCCAGTTGCACCCCCCTGCAACATTCCATTGCCTCCAATAGGACCCAAGAGGTCCATCCAGAGGTTGCTCTACTACTAGACAGAAGCAGCTGGCTCACACAGCAGATCATGAGTGTCATGGAAGAGCAGCAATGTATTATCTGTTTTCTTTCCATTTATTTATTTTTCCTCTCAGGAATTTTCTGTCTTATATTCCAAAATAACACAGCTCTCTTTGGGCATTGTGCACTTCAAATCAGAATGGAGGTCAGTGTGGAGGAAAGACCTTTTGCTGTTCACTTTTAGGCAGCAAAATGTTTTGAGTCAGGTCCTGTACCACAGAATGCACAGTGAAGATGCCTTGCTTATATTTCATAAGGTAATGACCCTGGTCCTGCTTCGTGGTGAAAGAGAAGCATTTCTGGTACTGTTTTGAAAATTTCTACTACAATAGATCTGCATGTTTTATAGTGTAAACTGCTTTGGTTTCTATACTGGGATAAAAGTGGGATAATAATTAATTAATTGTTTGAAATATAAATAAAGAGGTCATCTGGTTTTAAAACAGGAAATGAGCCTGCCTGTTCTCCAGATGGTGAGATACATCTTTGTATGATTTTTCGTGGATGTATTTATTCTCTGCTATGAACACAGTGATGGTGTGATCCTACGCATGTTAACTCAGAAGTAAATCCTGCTGAGTTGAATAGAACATGCTCCCAGAATTGCACTGAAACGTATTTTGGTTCATGGAAAAAGTGTAAAAAATGGGTCTTTTTTCAGCTCTACACTGTAAATACATAAAGAAAATCAAAACCAAAAGTTGGATGAGATTGATGTCTTAACAGATTTTATTCAGGTTCTAAATTGCATGGTTATATGATCCCTGTGTTTATTTCATTTTTAAAGACCATCAGTCAAACTGGTCCTAAATAGCACCAATATTTTTAATAAGTACTAAGGGCATGGGTAAAGTTTGATGTTGTTTCACTGTAACAGTGATTGCTCATATTGGAATCAAAGGGGTGAAGTCATTTTTAATTTCCTTGGGGCCTGGCATTAAATATAACATGTTTAAGTTTTGTTATCGCTAATTTTTTTCTGCTGCATCTAAAATGAATTTAACAATTTAAAAATCATGGTTTCAATCCATTTTATTACATACTAGTTTAGGCCTGGGGGATTTCATCTTTCTTTCTTTCTTTCTTTCTTTCTTTCTTTCTTTCTTTCTTTCTCTCTTCTCTTCTCTTCTCTTCTCTTCTTTCTCTTTTTAGCATTCCCTCTATCTTAGATAGCAAAAGGAGAAACCATTACTCATAAATGTCAATAAAAGTGGACCAAGACTGCTACCACATGGCAAAATTAACACAGCTTGTTCACCATGGCTCAATGCTATAGAATTCTGGGATTTATAGTTTTGTGAAATATTTAGCTTTCCCTGTCACAAAGCTCTGGTGCCACAACAAACTACATATCCTAGGATTCCATAGGATGGAGCCATGGCAGAAAATGCAATGTCACATTGCATTTTTCTGCAGTGTAGCAGAATATTTGAATATAAGTCCATTTGTAAATTACATCAATACACCACTCTTTGAAATGTTGCAAGTGTTGTTAAATCTTGTATCCACCGGATCACAGGTATGGTTATGTTATCTTTACAATGTTGGGGTATCAGTCCTTTAGCAGTCAATAGGGCATGAATGATCCAGTTCCACTGACCATATGTTATGTTCCAGGACATGGATAGATAGTTTAAAATATTATTTACACCACTAAATATCATATAACATTCTGGTACCAAATATATGTGTATAATTACTTTAAAATAAGACAACTAAAGAAGGTTTCCATAATATATGGATTAAAGGAACATTAACAGTATTACACCTCTAACAGTTGGACAATTTATATAAGCCTGAATTAAAAAGATGTTGTGGTGTCCAGTATACTTGGGACAACAGTTTTTGTTGCATAAGATTTAATTGGAGATCTATAGTCATACTTGATAAAGTAGTTAAAACTGCTGCCTATGACTGGTCAAAATTGGCCATTCCAATTCCCTATTCTATTCCTGCTATAAATCTTGTGTATCACATTTTTTTGTAGATAATAAAACAAATCTAGGCTTACGGCGACCTCCCAGAGGGCGTTTTCTGCTGTCGCCCCCAAACTCTGGAATGACCTGTCGGATGAGATCCATCAGTTGACATCATTAGAGAGCTTTTAAAAAGCTGTCAAGACGGATCTCTTCCGGCAGGCCTTTCCAGATTAACCATCCCAGCCTGGGCTCCCTGATCCCCTCTTTCCTCTCGTGGCCCTGTCTTCAGTGATGGTTGAGGATCTCCAGAGGGACACCAGGGTTTTTAGTTTGTTTTAATTATGTTTTATGTTTTGATATTGTGTTTTTAATCTGTCATATTTTTAATACTTTCATAAGGAGGGGAGGGACTATAATGTTTTTAATTTTATATTGTACTCTGTTATATTTACTGTTGTCAACCGCCCGGATTGGTTCGCCACAGGGCGGTATACAAATTATTATTATTATTATTATTATATATTGAGATTATTGTTGTTGTTTATATTGTTATTTATTTATTTATATCCCACTTTCCACACAAAATTAGGACTCAAAGCCATTCACAAACAATTTAAAAGAACAATACAGTATTGTGATTGTTGGCTTAGGAACTCAATCAGCTTCAATAAGTATTTCTAATTAAAGGAGCCTCAGAAGTACTGAGACTGTGGGGCCAAATCTAGATTGCAATAAGTAAGTATTTATTCTTGTAAGTATTGCCATTTAGCTGCTGAAGGAAAATTGCAAACTTCAGAAGGAAGGTGACAATTAAAATAGACAAGTAGATGTGTTGATTGTGGGGTTCAATGCAATAATGTGTGACTGATCATCTTTATCAATTCTTAAATGAAAACATCCAAACAGAGATGTAAAAAATAAAAAGAATAATTATTGTATAGTGCACCCTTTCCTTATGCAGAGAATACATTCCAGACACCACCACCCCCTTCATAAGGCAAATACCATGTATGCTCGTGCCCCATTGAAAACAATGGGGCTCATACATGCGGCATGGAGTGTACACCACGTATAGTGTGCGTGTGTGCATATGACGCGGGCACACTGTATAACAAGTAGGTTAAACATGTACCCTGACACACAGTATAGGGCAGTGCTTCTCAATTATTTTCTGTCATGCCCCCCTAGGAAGAAGAAAACATTTCACGCCCCCAGCACGACTGTAAATAGTATCATTTATATATATGACAGTATTTGCCGAGGTCAAACAAGCCCCCCTTTATGGAGCCTTGCACTCCCCCTGGGGGGCACACCCCACTATTTGAGAAGTACTGGTATAGGGTACTTTTGACTTTTTATTAACTTCTTGGTCAGTTAAATGGGTAAGAAACCATACTAGAGAATCAAGCTTAAGGGATTCCTTTCATAAAAGAACATGATGTTAAATGAACAGTTTCTGTACCCAGAGCTAGAATCACGCTAGAATCATATACAGTAGAGTCTCGATTATCCGACGTAAATGGGTGGTCCCATTGGTCGGATAGCCGAAAATGTTGGATAATCCAGAGGGGCATAGGAAAAACCTAACAATCAATATAAAAAGCCTTGAATCACTATGAAAAGCCTTGCAATCACTATGAAAAGCCTTGCATTCAAAACGGAGTTGAAAACCATCCTGTTCAGAGTAGCCTTCCCAGGCATTGCATAATTGTCGCTTGCTAATTGGTTTTCTTTTGTTGTCTGTTTATCAAACCATTTCCTGTATTGCTATGTACTGTATATGCATTATCCTACTTGAGAGTATGTATTTTCCCTGGAAAATGATTAACCATCCATTATGAAGCCAAACCCTCCCTCCAGTCCATCTGCCTTGGTCCAGGCCTTGGAGATAGAGAAGAACTGCTGGACCTCTTACCCTTTCCCTCCACCACTCCCTTCTCCTTCTGTGTCATGTCTTTTTTGATTGTAAGCCCGAGGGCAGGGAACCGTCTAATTAAAAAGATTGTATATACAGCGCTGTGTAAATTTACAGCGCTTCATAAATAAAGGTTAATAATAATAATAATAATAATAATAACATTCACTATAAAAAGCCTTCCAATCATTATGAAAATACAAATTGTAAAAAAAAAAAAACCCACTGATCAACCCTTTTCGGCTAGGGGCGTGGTAAGGGCTCCAAGCCACACCCACAGACTATCCAACGTCGGATAATCCGGAATGTCGGATTACCGAATGTCGGATAATCAAGACTCTACTGTATAAGCCTAATCACACTACACTATTATAGTGCTATATTTCACGTTAACTGCTATGGCTGCCTCCCTTGGAATTCTGGGTTTTGTAATTTAGTGAGGCCCAAGAACTCTCTGGCTGAGAATTCTAAATGCCTTCCCCAAAACAGCGAATCCCAGGATTCTATATACTATTACTGTGGCCGTTAAAGTGGAATATAATGCTATACTCTCTCTCTGGCTTTGCTTTGCTTTGCGAATGACGATTTAGGAAGGACTCATCCCGCGCTTTGTATAAGCGCGTTGATGACTAAAAAGGCCAATCCGAGACAAACAGGTCCGGTTGCAGAAAGCACAGCAGAAAGTCTCCTTGGGTGATGTTTCTGCGTTGTGGTTCTTTCTGCATTGTCGTTTCTCTTCGAGACTCGTTCACCGTGAGCTTTCGAAAAAGGCTGCAGCATCGTGGATAGTGTGTCTCCATGCCTCCCGATGCGAGGCCAGGGCAGACCATTGTTGGTGATCAATTTGGCCAAGCCTGAGATGTTGTTTCAGGGAGTCCTTGTATCTCTTCTTTGGAGCGCCCCTCTTATGCTGACCCGTGGTGAGTTCACCATAGAATACTATTTTTGGGAGGCAATGGTCCTTCATCCTAGAAACGTGTCCTGCCCAGCGCAATTGCGTCCTCAATTGCATGGCCTCAATTCTGGTGATCCCTGCTTGCTCAAGGACAGCAACATTTGTCACATAGTCAGTCCAGTGTATATTTAGAATTGTGTGTAAACAGTGCTGATGAAAGCGTTCAAAGAGTCGTAGGTGTTGGCGATAGGTGACCAATGTTTCAGACCCATAGAGAAGAACAGACTGTTCAATGGCTCTATAAACACTGATTTTTGTACTTCGCCTCAAGTGTTTGTTACTCCAGACTCTTTTGTGAAGGCTTCCGAATGCACTATATGCCTTTGCCAGTCTGTGATTGATCTCTTTATCAATCTTGGTGTCTAAGGAGATGATGCTTCCCAGGTAGGTGAACTGCTGAACAGACTTGAGCACAGATATGCCTACAGTGATGTGGTGATGGTAGTGTTCTTCCTGTGGTGCCGGCTGGTAGAGAACTTCTGTTTTCTTCAGACTGACTTCCAGTCCAAAGAGCTCTGCAGCTGTAGCAAAGCAATATGTGAAGTGCTGCAGAGCTGCTTCCGTATGGGCAACGAGGGCAGCATCATCAGCAAAAAGCAGCTCATGGACAAATAGTTTAGAGTCTTAGTGCGGGCCCTCAGGCGGCTTAAGTTAAACAGGCTACCATCAGTATGGTAGCGTATATAAATGCCATCTTCTTCTTCAAGATCTGCCATAGCCCTTTGGAGCATCATGCTGAAGAAGATTGTAAATAGAGTTGGAGCAAGAACACAGCCTTGTTTCACACCATTAGTTATTAGAAAGGGCTCCGAGAGAGCATCGCCATATCTGACTTGACCTTGCTGGCCTTCATGTAGCAGGATGATCATTTTGAGGAATTTGGGGGGGGGGCATCCTAGTCGTTCCAGGATCTGCCACAGACCTTTTCTACTCACAGTGTCGAAGGCGAACTCATTGGTTATTGTTGTTGTGTGCCTTAAAGTCATTTCAGACATATGCAACCCTAACGTGAACTTGTCTATCATGGGGTTTTTGTGGCACTCAGGCACCCAAGTGTGGGCAAAATGTGGCCCTTGGGGTACATGTAGCCCTTGATGTCTCAAAACTTGGCTCCCAAAGCCCTCCAAAGCCCCCAGACTCAATTTAAAACATTTTGACTGATTTTTTTGCCCACCCCAGCAGCTCAAAACCACTGCAAAAACATTCTTTGGTCCCCCAACTCTCCCCGTCAAAACTTGTTGGAATCTCACACCAGCCCCAAATTGCCCAAACTCTTAACAAATTGACAATAAGAAAAAGTTCTAGAGCCATCCCTTTGCTGTACATCTTACATTATGCACAGTCTATGTTCTTATTTGTCAGTCAACTCACATTTCACTAAAGTTGGGTGAAAACTTTAACAAAGCCACAGGAAAAGAACAGGAAACCTGTCTGATTTCCCCATAGACTCTCACTGGAGTTCCCTTCTTTCTTTCAGCAAGTGGCAGAAATTACAATTATGTAAGATTCACATAGATTGGGAAACCTGTTTGTTTTGTTTGTCTCCTTGTTCACCTAATAAGATTTCAGATTATTTCACTGTAAAATCTTTTGAAGATATCCTCAGCCTAGTTTAGTACCAGATAAGGGAATATGTTTTGGAGAAGTAGGCTGGAGGCTATGGAAGCTTGTGACAAAATAAATGAGTTCATATTTGTGGTAACACACAGGATTCTTCATTAACTTTTTACTGAATTAGCTTCTGGAAAGCTCTTGGTTTTAGGAAGAGTTCTACCAATTTAAGAATCATATGCCAGGCTACTAAAAGGAATACTTTTCTTTATTTGATGTCTTCACTTTCAGTTGACATTCAGTTCAGCTTATATCCACCTGGAGAGCTAAAGCTACACTAATGTGGAAATTGCTGCAAATGTCATCTCTCTTCTTCCTCCTCCTTGGGGCATTTTGAGTGGTGAGGAAAATGTGTTTAATGCTTCTTCTGCCTGCATTTTCTGTGCTCTAAAACACATGGCATATTTTTCCTCTGAGATTCCAAGGTTTTGATACCCATCTTTTTAGTGATGAAAAAACAATATATGGAATTTGACTTAGATATAGGGAAAGGGCAAACATCCTATGCCACTTTTTTTTTTAATCCTCCATTCTTGATATTGATCTATGGCATGTACTTGCACACAGTTAATCTTTGAAGCAAGGACAATTCACATATGGCAAGATTAAATCTCACTGAAGGCATGAATTGCAGTGTGGGCAATAAGATCTGAGTAAGAGTAACACAACCTGAAGAAGTGGCAACACTGTCCCCTATTGCAATAGCATTAAAAGAGCATCTCAAAAGTGTAATCACAAAACTATCTGTAGAAGTTTTAAAACTTTTCCTTCAATGTCTGGATTCACAACAACTGATTCTACATTTGAAGGCTTCTCAGGATATGCATTTGTACAATACCTCCATTTGTTACCAATTGAATTAAAATGTTATAAGTATGTATTTCTCAACTTTTTAACTAAAGTGTCAGGCAACAATTATGTAAAACTTTTCATCCAATTCAAGTTGCAATCCTGTCCACTCTTACTTATGAGTAAGGCCCATTGAACTCTTTAATGGATGAGTAATCATGGATAGGATTTAAAGGCAGTAGTAAAATAAATTGGCCATATCAGGCAATTCTGAGTATTGTATAAAGTAATATATTGTTAGTAATTTGTTTATTCTTAGGGTATCTTTACTAGCCAAACCAAGAATCAAATCCCAGATCAGCCATGGAAACTCATTCTCTCATCCTCAGAGGAAGAGAATAACAAACCTTCTCTGAAGGAATCTTGCCATAGATAATGAAATGTTTAGCCTTCCCTGTCAGAGAGCTCTGGTGCCACAACATATTACAAATCCCAAAATTCCATAGCATCGAGCCATGACAGTTAAAGTGGTGCCAAACTGCATTAATATTGCAGTGCAGATTAGACCTCAGGTTTCTAGATAATACAGTCGCCCCTCCTAATGTGTGGATCTGAGATCCACACCCTTTAATATACTGGGAGAGGCAACCTCCACTATTTGCAAAGTTGCACACGTCCTTGCCATGTGCATGGGGGTGCTCTATTCAAGCCTATGGGGCTTGAATAAGCACAAGCATCCATTTCATGGGGTGGTGGTGGCTCTGGAATGGATCCCCCACGAAAATGGAGGGCCAACTGTATAATTTAAAATATTTTCCCTTCTAAGGTCACCATAGATTAGCCTCAACTTAATAGCATAAGAATCTTTACTATCAGGAATGGAGAAAAGTGCTGTTGGGTAGCGAAAGGTGCAGGTACCAAAATGATCTCTGGGATGAGAGTCTATGAGCTTAATACATTGAGTACAAAAGCAGTAAAACTATAGGCTCAGTCACATTACACTGTTATAGCACTATGTTCAGCCACCCCAATTGCATTTTGTAGAGAGGCGGGACATAAATAAATATTATTATTATTATTATTATTATTATTATTATTAACTGTCACAGCAATATCATATGGTTGGCCTTGCAACGAGGCTCAGTTGGGCTAAACAGGCTGAACCTACTTTGCAGTTAGTGTTCAGTACCTTGGCCCTCTCCTTTAAATTTCAAACTAAAACCTGGTACATATTCACAGCCCACACTTATCCACATTAACTTATACAATGCACTTTGACTGTGATGTGTATTGTGGCACCATTGGTGATCTGCCTTATAGAGCAAAATGCCTTGGCTCAGCCCTGAGATGATTGCACTGCATAGCTCATTGAATGGAGTTAATTGTGTCTGTCTTCTTTACTTTAAAAAAATGTAGAAGATCATGTTTGAGTCAGCCAGGGTAACTGCCTGGCATGGAATCCTATACGCCTTATTTTCTGTGTGTGCAAGAGTTAACACTGAGAATGCAAACAGCCAGAAAGAAACATAATATAGAATACAGAGAAGGAAGTGACACTGGAGATTGTATCAAATGCACTTAAGAGCAGGTTAGATCAGAGGACCCATCATGTTCCACGGTACTGAATGTTTAATAATGGGAGCCTGAAACTTTGAAAGCATGAAGCAATCACAGTGAGCATCTTCCTGGGGTCAAAGAGTCAGTGTTTATATCTTAGTTAGCTCTAGAGGATCTGTATACATACAGTATTGGCTATAACTTTGATCCACAAGCAATGGACTTGAGACCTTATCACACTGCTTAAATAACCCGACTTACCTTTTCCAAAATAAAGTGTAATTCGGACTGCAGACAAATCTCATTGCAAGGATTTTGCTGCTGAAACCACCAGGCGAGTCCAGCCTGGCTCCAGCCGAGGTTCCAGGCATGCTTCGGCAGGCTCATTTCGAAACTGGGAGCTTTCCAACTTCAAAAAATGGCCGCCAAAGTACACTAGGGGCCCGGGCTACAGCTGGGCTGAACTTGCCCAGCAGCTTTGGCAGCAAAATCCTTGCAATAGGACTCAGTTGCAATCTGAATTAGACTTCAGTTTTGAAGAGGTTAGCCAGGTTATTTAAAAGGTGTGATAAGGTCCTTGATCTTGTGTCTAGATGGTGTTATTTTGGTTGATTAAAGAGCTGTATTTTGAGAACACGACTTTGTTGCGAGAACACAGTTTTGTGTGCCTTGAATTTGTTTCCAACTTATGCTGACCCTAAAGCCAACTGAACATATCACAGGATTTTCTTGGCAATATTTTTTCAGAGGGGGGTTGTATTTTCCTTCTTCTGACATTGAAAGAGTGTGACTTGCTACATGTGACTTGTCCAAAAATAACACATTTGTTGTGGCATGGCTTTTAAGGACAAGCATCCATTTCATCAGTTACATGAAGTGGTATCCTGATTTGGCATAATGCAGATGTTAGAGAATAGGCAAAGTGGTGAGGAAGCATAACCTGCAAATGATTTACAAACCGACGAAGAAAATCCAGCAAATGCTTCGCTCAGCCAAGGACCAGAGAGACCCTCTCACAGCTGCAGGAGTTTACCACATACCATGCAGCTGCAGACAAGTCTACATTGGGACCACCAAACATAGTGTGCAAACAAGAATCAAGGAACATGAGAGACACTGCAGACTGGGCCAGCCAGAAAAATCAGCAGTAGCAGAACATGCCACTAACCATGCTGGGCATAAAATACTGTTTGAAAACACTGAAGTTCTGGACCATGCCAACCACTACCATGTCAGGATGCACGGGGAAGCCATTGAGATCCACAAACATCTGAATAATTTCAAACGGAAAGAAGAAACCCTTAAAGTCAACAAAATTTGGCTACCAGTCCTGAGCAATAGCAAAATAAGGACTCAGCAAATGCAAATGGAAAACCATTCAGAGTCAGGGGCTTTCCCAGCAGATAATGATCGCCAATTAGCAGACATTAATCCTCTTTTGCATTAGCATCCCAGTCTGAGGCCTGCTATCAGCACACAACAATACACATGCAAATCACTCCTGCATTCCCAGGTTCACACAGTATATATAGACCCACTTTTTTCAGGCAGGCATTCTCTGAAGATGCCAGTCACAGATGCTGGTGAAACATCAGGAAGAAAATCTTCTAGAACATGGCCATGCAGCCTGAAAAACCCACAAAAAACCATGGATGCCGGCCATGAAAGCCTTCGACTTCACAAACATAACTAACTCATGCATTTGCCTGTTAGCTTGAAAACCCTTTTGACTAAAACTTCCAGAATCACCTGCCCAGTATAACCAGGGGGAGTGGTAGTCCTCGAAGTTGTAGTAGGCTACTGGGAGTTGTCAATTTCCAAAGCCTGCCTGTGTTGGCAAAGAGAAGTTGAATTGTGGCTTCAGTTGAGACTTGTGGCAGGAACATACAGGAGTAATAAGGGCTACATTTTCCCACAGATGACACTGATGTTTTATACACTTTGGGGCTTTAACAAAAGCATTGTAGCAAAGGCAGCCTACTTTTGGCAGCCACAGCAGGACCTACATTGCAGATAACTGCCCTAAAGGCCAAGGAAAAATAGAAACTGCTTTTTAAAAGTGAAATACACTACATAGGGCCTACTCCTAAGCAGACACACACAGACGTATCAGCTGGTGCTAAGTAACCAGAGCCATTGCCCTGGCGTTGTCCCATTCTGCTTGCTGTACGGCAGGAAGGTGCAGAGCCAAGAGCTAAAATCAAGAACAGGTCCAAGAGCTGCTTTCTATAAAATGAAAAGAAACAAACAAAAAGGCTGTAAGGTAAAACGGATCACAGAAGAGACACTCAGTGTAGCTGGGAACTTAAACACCCAAGAACGAAAGCCAAAAAGCTACAGCCAAGCAAGCAGCTGCCATGACAAAGGTAGGAGGGGGGGCACGGCACAAGAGAAGGAAGTTAAGGAAACAAGTAACCAGAGAAGTACTGAATGCACAATGACACTGCGATGACAGGCAAAGTGCTATTGCTTACTGTCACCCCAGTGCAGATTGCAGACCTAACAAGCAACTGTATACACAGAGTACATATGGCTTTGTTCAGTAATCTTTGCCTTTTGAGAGTCTGGATGTAAGGTGCTAAAATACTGCTGCCTACTTGGCAGAGGCTACTGGAACACAAATGTTCTGGATTATAATATCCCCATGTTGTTTGTTTTCTCCCAAGGTATCTGACATGCTACTGCTTCCCAGTGCACCAAACAAAAGAGTCTCAAAAACACCCAGTGAGGTCTAGTAGATGGAAAGTCTTGTCTCAGAGAGACCTAGGTTTACCTTTGACCTCTGTCATGGTCTTGCTGTGTGGTATCTAGAAAGTTATGCGCTCTGAATTTCACATTCCCATCTTTAACTGTGGAATTATAATGGGCTCCTCATGGGGTGGTGAGGGAAAATATAATAAAGATAGCAGGATTTATTATTTATTTTGCAAAATTAAAGTGCTAATTCAATAGTATTCGGCCCAGTTCTCACTGCAGGAAAGAACCTGTATCTGGGTTGTAGCACATTAAATTAAAAATGTGGTAAGTCATGCAAATAATATGTTTCTCCATAATCTTCCATTTTGCACAGATGAAAACAGGGATAAGTTTATCAAGTAACATCAGAATGTGTGCAAGATAGTAGACGTTCTTATTAGGAAAAACACACAAGCTAGAATAGACTGCTGCTGTATGCTTTTGCTTGAGTCTACAGGTAAGAGCAACATTCTGCTCTCTTCTCTCCTCTTTTCTCTCCTGAGTAAATTGGCTGCAAACTACTTTTGCACTTTAAACTCAAGTTTGCACCAATAGAAGTAAACTGAGGATGAAGGGAGAAAGTGGGAGGAGGAGGAGAGAAAAATGGGACATTTTAAAATCAACTGAAAAGGTGAGATGATCAAGAATAAATCAGGACAAAACAAGGCAGTTGGAGGATAGGAGTAAATAATATACACTCTTCATATCAGAAATAAGTTGAGGGCTGTACAGATGGCCTCTAAGGGGCAACAGGACACCACCCCTTTCCTTCCCAGATTGGAGATGTGGCAACTGCACGCCACACCCACAACCCAGGAGGTCTGTGATGCAAAAAGAAGCCACAAAAAGCATCTTCTTTTTGCACAGCGGAAAGGGCACCATAGCTGCCGGTGCCATGGCTGTTTGGTGATCCTTTGGTGCAGTGTATGTACATGCTGTGCCAAGGGAACGCCATGAGGCCACCCACCGTGCGGTGGGGTGTGTGGTATCACACCGTTATGGGCGTAGAGTTGGGATGCACACCGTGCGGTAGCTAACTTTTAACTAAATTTTCCAAATTCTGGCTGAATCTACACCACCCATGAGTAGAACAGGAGGTAATTTCACTATTTTCCTTTCTCTGATGCCCATTCTCCTGAAAAAGTTGCTCCAGAGGGCCAGGGAGAGGCCCCAGAACAGAATGGAGGGTGGCATATCCTCCAAGTGTCCCAATTTGGCAGGATCATCTTACTTTATCAGTAGCATTTAAAATGTCCCAGTTTTGCTCTTCTCCCACTTTCCCTCCTTTACTTTATCTTATTTCAGTTGCTGCAGTTAATTCAAGTTAACTCAGTAGTGGGGAGTGGAGATCAGAGCAGAATCTTGCCTTTCTCACTAGACTCAGGGAAAATCAAACTGCTGTAGCCTCTCCTAGATTGTGTGTTTTTCCTCACCAAAACTTTTGCCAACTTGACCATACTCTGATGTTGCTAGGCCACATATCCTGGTTTTTATCTAGAAGTGCTGGAAAGTATGAGGTTATGCTGACGGAAGGAGCTTCTGGTTAAAACTGAGACTGTTATCCTTCCTCCAGATTCTATTTTTATTTAATATAAATAAAATAAAATAAAATTATTTTTATACCGCTCTTCCGAAGATCAGGGCGGTTAACAACATAATAAAACACAACATGTACATTAAACATCAATAGTTAAAACCAAATACACAAACCAGAATAAAACCCCCGTTAGCCAGTCCTCTTTGCCACAGAAGAGGAAGGGAGGCCCACTGGACTTTAGTCGGGGAATGCACACTGAAATAGAAAGGTTTTGAGATCCTTTCTAAATTGGGCCAGGGAGGTGGCCGAGCGGAGCTCTATGGGCAGCGTGTTCCAAAGGGCCGGGGCGGCGATGGAAAATGTCTTCCTCGCAGTGGAGGTCAACCTAGCCCCAGGCACCCTACTTAGCCCCAGGCACCAGGAAACAACAATATTTATATTAATGGTATGGTCCTGCAATAGACATGACCTGTGTATGTCCCTGCAAGGAGCATGACAGAAGAGAATGACAGAGAACAGAAAATATGTAGGTTTGACTTTGTTGGGCTTTCAGCTTCTTTCTCTCTGCAGCAGTCCTTAAGTCTTTACATCACTAAATATCAGACATTTGCAGAACTGTGTAGTGCAAGTGGAACACCACATGTGTTACAATTATGTAATGTCTACCACCCGCAAACAGTGTTTATGTTCTGTACAGTGGATGACAATCATGGGTAGTAAAATCAAATAAAGATTTGGAGCCCAAAGCTTTTTTTTTTTAAAACATACTTCTTAATTTTTGTGATGAATTGGTTGCCAGAGAAAAATGATTTTAGTTTCTACTGGTAGTACGTAGGAATCATAAAAAGATATCATACTACTATTCAGTGAAGGAGAAATATGCTGGGAATAAGGACTGATATGAATCACAAAATTCAAAATTAAAGTAAGGAATTTGAACTGAGTTATGTTTGACTTGGTGTCAGGAAAATTTAATGTGGCAACCTAGACTGGAGTTAAAAGATTGTGATGCAGATGATTTCTGATTATTATTTTTTTAAAAAGCTTATGACCAAAAAATCTTGGACCTGATGCAAATTTTTTTTGCATTGTTTAACAAATGTAACTGGCAGTGCATGATAATCTGTTACTTGCATTTGTTTTGCATAAACACACTGCCAGGGAGATTGCATAACTGTGGCTAGCCAAAGATCTCTGCTTAGAAAATACATGATGCTGTTTCATATTAGTCTTAAAGCAGTAAGATGCTTCTCAGAGGCTGCTTCCAGACCTTTGAGGATGGATGTTTTGTGCATTAAAACTTCTAGAATTCATCAGCCAGCATATGCATGTATGCTTTAGGGGCTGTTCAGATAGTCCTGAAGGGGCAGCATGGAGCCAGATCAGGGTCACGGCAACTGCATGCTATGGCCCCAATCTGGCCTTTTCAGGGTGCCAACATCCTGAGACTTTGGTGATAATTACACATAGCTTTTAAACCACAATTATAACTGTAAAATGGTTTCTTTCACAATACATATCACATGACGTTACCTCTGACCTATAGCTGCTGTGTTTGCAATGCGTGGTTAGGGCATCCCTTTTCACTGGTGAGGAAACCTGTCAATAAGGTACTAATAGTATGGCACTTCCATTAATTCTCATGTGCAAAATGTCACTGCCATCGCAGTTACAATATTGGCAGTCATTGCTATCACAGTCTCTTCCTGTCCCCCATTCCTTCTCCCCTTCACTATTCCGAAGCAGCCTAATTTCTTTATCTTTTTTTCTATTTCTTTTCTTTTTAAAACTTATATTGCATTAGCAGAACTCCAGAACTGCACTAAAAGGTGAAAATAAAAATAACATTTAAAAACTGAAAGGTACTCTGGGTAAGGCACACAATAGGGAGGTGGAATTAAAGGGGAATCAAGAGGAGAGAGTGATGGCAGAAGCAGCGACAATCACACAGTTAACAAGATGTGTGATAATGGCTGCTGACAAATGAGTAAGTATGTTTCCACTTTCTTTAACAAGCACAGTTGCAGTGAGACTGGGGCTCATGTGATAGTGTCCATTGTCTCTTATCTACATTCCTCCTAATGGGTGTTACCAACCCTTTTTGCTTTCTGCTTTGTCCCTAGCCTTTATCGTTACTTTTCTTCCTCCCCACTGCTCTCCCCAATATTTTCTCAGCATCTATTCCAGAGAGCTGGGGTACACTGTGGAGCCTTTGGATACCACTTTAATTGCAAGCATTTCACAGATGAACAGAGGGACGGTGCCAAAAAACAATTAATAAGAAGAACACATAAGCTAGGGGAGGGTATTGTAGCTTGCTTTTGCTCAACAAGATTTTAGTTTAAATGACTGGTACTGTATGTTTCATTAAGAGAGAGAGACAGAGAGAGAGTGAGAGCTTTATCATACTAGGGGAGATCCCGCAGGAAAACGGGAGTTAAACACGATTTAAGGTACATTCAAATTTAAACCAAACTTGTAAATTCGGATAGTTTATCAAATTGGGACTGCCCGAGTGGAATAACGTGAAGTTAATACAAACGCAAAGCAGAGAAAAATGACAGCTTTTTTACTTTTGGGTTGTTCCGAAAGTAAAAAACTGCCAGTTTTCTCCGCTTTGCATTTGGATTAACTTCACATTATTTCACGTTAACTGTGATGTCGTGTGATAAACTTTGGGCATTTCTGGGTTTTCTTTGGTTTAAATCTAGTTTAACTCCCATTTTCCCATGAAATCTCGCTAGTGTGATAAACTCCAGAGAGAAGCATGATGACATACAGTAGCTGCTCTGTTAATAGGCAATCAACACATCAGTCTCAAATCTACTTCATTATCGTGATTCCAGAAATGTCCCAGCTCTCAAATCCACACTATGCAAGTACATCAGTTCAATACCAATTGAATTGTCATGACTCCATCCAGTGAGTTGCTGTTTGGAGAGACACTTAAAATTCTTTGCTAGTTAGCGATAGCCACTCCTGAGTACTACAACAGCTAAGCTTTGTGACAGAGAATTCTAGGTACCTCACTTGCTACTGCTGCTGTTGAAGATTTTCATACCTGGTTCCATTGCTGCTAAAACGTCTTCCAAATGTCCCTAAAAGTGGTGGAAGTACCTGTGTCTGAATGCCAGGGGCGCTTCCTGAATCGTCATGGAAATGTGGCTCCCTCTAATGTCCCTGAATTGTTGCAAGGGAAGTGGATTTCCTCTTAACACAAACTTTGTGTTCATAGGAAATACTCTCCCAAGAATGTTCCAGGAACGCAAGAGAGGGAGTCATGTTTCCATGATGATTCAGAAAGTGCACCTGGCTTTCAGACACAGTGTGGTGTGTCATGTGGCATCATGCTGTCCTGGGGGTGGAGCTGGTGCATGCGTTATGTAGATGTTACACCCTGGCCTGTTACAGACAGGCCAAAATAAAGCTGCTTCGAGTCACTTTGGAGGTATGGTATTTCAATGATGCATGCGTCCTAAGAGTCCAAAAGCCGCACCAAAGCCACACTCCAGTCCTAAGAATTGGAATGCAGCTTTGGTGCAGCTTTCAGACTCTTAGGACTCATGTATCATTGAAATACCATACCTCCAAAGTGACTCGAAGCAGCTTTATTTTGGCCTGTCTGTAACAGGCCCCTGACTCTGCCCCCAACCCAGCCTTTAAGGCAGGTGTGTACAGGACCTGAGTTTAAAGTGCAAAAGTAGCAGCATAAGGAGAGGAAAAGAGGAAATCCTGCCCTTCACAATAGGCTGTTAGGTGTAGCCAGGTATATATTATAGAGATATAAGTAGTTTCCCAGACAAGATAGAAAAGCCAAAAGTTGGGAAAGTTACTTTTCTGGACTACAACTCCCATGGCTAGTGACCCTGCTGGATCAGGATTTGGGGAACTGTATACTGTAGATTGTATACTCCACCTTTGTCCCAGGATGGCGTCTAAGGAAGATTCTAGAAGTTTAAAACAAGATTAAATTAAACTTTTATTTTACAATTAAAAAAGAATTAAAGAACAATATATATATGAGTAGTAATAAATTTTTAAAATATATAAAATAGAGCACATCACTTTATACAAACTACTGTGATGTGATTTAAAACTCAAAGGCTTGCCTAAATGAAAAGTTCTTCACCTGCTAATAGAAAGAGAGCAGGAGGTGGCCAACTGGATTTCTCCAGGAAGACAGTTCCACAATCTGGGAACAACCACAGACAAGGCTGTCTCCCGAGTCCTCACCAAACATGCCTGTGAAGGTGATGGGACTGAGAAGAAGCCTTCCCTTGCAGATCTTAAAGCTCACACTGGCTTGTTAAGGTAATACAGTCTTTCAGATAGTCTGACTGAAGCTGTGTAGTCCAAAACTGTCATCCAAAATGTAATATTCCAAACTCTGGGAAACTAGTTAACTTAAAAACTAAAATTTCACACACTCATATTGATTTAAAATATTCATAGTAAACAGGCTTCCAAACACAATTTGGAGAACATTATTTATAGAAAAGCATGCCTCTTAGTATCTTAATAAATGATGTAAAAAAGAATTAATCTCACTGGGCTATTTGCAATGTGTAAGAAAATAGATTTGCTGCACAGTGCCAACTGCAAAAGAAATGAGATAGTATCTGTTTAGCTATCTGGATAGTATCAAATGCTAAGGTGTAGTAACTGGCAATCAATACCTGTAATTTGATGAGTGTGTAACTGTATCTTCCAGTCTGAATCTGATCAATTTTTTTCAATGTAGTTTAGTGGATTTCTTTCTAAAAAGAACTTTTCATATCTGTACAACTGCTGTAGATTCACCAGAAAATTGATGATGATGATGATGATGATG
>NC_056522.1:287826340-287838976 GCF_019175285.1 Sceloporus undulatus | reverse complement strand
ATAATAATAATAATAATAATAATAATAATAATAATAATAATAATAATAATAATAATAATAATATTTTTAAAAGCCCATGCCACAGTTAATGAGTTTGGGCAGTGCAGTTTGGAAATAAAGACCTTGAAAACATTTAAGTACAGCTGAACAAGTTGTTGCCATTGTTTGCTTGTTAGCTTTACAATGTTAGCTATTTTTACCAAAATGTACCTGGAAGCAAGATAGCCAGCATGGTATAGTAGTTTGAGTGTTGGTCTCTGCCACTGGAGACCAGGGTTCAATTCCAGGTTCAGCCATAAATCCATTGAGTGACCTTAGGCTCTCAGCCTCAAGGGAAGTCAATGGCAAACTTCCTATGAACTTATCTGGCCAAGAAAACCCCATGATAGGGACTTAGGTTCGCCATACATCATAAATGACTTGAAGGCACACAACAACAACAAACCTGGAAGCAATATTAGAATCAGAATACAAAATAACTAATGGAAGCTGGTGGCTTCCATGTCGGTGGGATCATATTTTAATTTAAAGAAACTATCCAGAGTGCTGGATTCTATTCCCCAAGCCCTCAAAAGGGTCAGTACTTTAGATGGCTCTCTAAAAGTTCATATTAACATATGAAACAGATTCATCACCCTGATGACAGGGAAGCTACCCACCACCATGGGAAACAGTGATGAAGCCATAATTTATTGCTGACTAATATTTACCTGTCCAGTAAGAGACTCTAATTGCACTAAAAGAGCATGCAGACATGTTCTTCTACACTATATGCATAAATTAATGTGTGATTTGGCTGCTGCTCTTAGAGGCAAGGAGACAGCCCGGGTACTCTTCCGGACCCTATGCTTTTTTCAGGCAATGACAGGAAAGACCTTTATATTAGAAGAGACTGTTTCGAGCATAGAGGTGGGGCTGTCTCCAGGACCTATCCATCAAGCCAGGTAATGTCGAAGAGTGAGGTTTTGGTCCTCCAAGCACTTTTCCTCTAATATCATTGCTCCACTCCCCATGTGCAGTTTCTTTGGCAGACAAGAACCTCCATGTGAGGTCATTTGGATGCCAATGTTGGAGCAAAATGGACTGATGAAGTGTCCAGGGAATCTGTTTATGAGATTAGACTGGATCATTTTGCGCTTGTAAGTACTGATGACATGGACAAGATCCTTGGAAAGGTGAGGAAGACGACATGCCCTCTTGATCCCTGCCCATCATGGCTCGCCGTCCAGGGGGGTGATGCCTTGATGGCACTTAATTGATCCTTTGATTCGCCCTCAATATTTGCAGCTGGTCTGTACTCAACATTTGTATCTATAAATGTATCTACATGCTGTAACCATCATGGTAGTGAGAATAAGGGCTGAAACAGACTCCCTGGCTTGGGAGTGGTGTGGGGGAGTGGCATTTAGATGACGCATGCCCCGATGCCACACCCAATCCGGCATCATGCTGCTTGCCCAACCAGACAGCGGGCAGCATTGTGGTGCTCTAGTAGCGCTGCATTCAGGAGTATAGAAGAGCCGGTGCCACGGTAGAAACAGTGGCTTTTTTCTCACCCAAAAAGAAGTGGCAATTTGCTGCTTCTTTTTGGGCTGGAAAAACACCAGATTAAGGCTGTAGCATGCAGTTGCCACAGCCCCAATCCGGTGCCCAAAGGGGGGCGTTAAGCCGCCCTTTTAGGGCCATCTATACCGGCCCTAACATTGCTGTTCACTATTTGGTCAGATGACATGGATTCCCATCTTTCTGCAATGTTTGTTTTTCTTGTTTTAGTTCAAGAGTTAGTTTAGTATATCAGCTGACAGTGTTGACTGCTTCTGACGCCCCTTTTGGGACACAAAAAGAAGCCCCTTTTTAGAAGCTACAGTGGGTCCTTGTTATCTACTAGGGCTTGGTTCCAAGACCCCTGTGGATAACAAAGTCTGTGGATGCTCTAGTCCTATTAAATACAATGGCATGGTAAAGTGGTCCCTCTCAGATAAAATGGAAAATCAAGGTTTGTTATTTGGGATTTATACCTTTTGGGGAATATTCTCAAGCCATAGATGCTTGAACCCGTGGATAAAAAAAATCTGTGGATAAGGTGGTTGTTTGTCTTCATTCCTATGGGCTTTTCGGAGTCTGGCAGCCCTTTAGATGTCTGAGCTGGCATAACCATTAGTTTGTAGAAGTGAAGAAAACCACAAAAGGGAAGGTATTTTTACCATATATCAAAGGAGTCACAGATGGAATAGGGAAACTAGACTTTGGAACTCCCTGTCCAAGGGGACCAGAATGGCCCCTTTCTTGATGGCCTTCTGCTGACAGGTGAAACCCTTCCTTTTCAGACAGGCATCCAAAACGGAAAGCTTTGAAAGATGGCCTAGAGTACTATATTGTTTTAATGTATTTTAAACATTTTTATCTTTTTAAAATATTTGATATTTTAACATGTAATTTTTTATTATTATATTTCTGTTTTAATATACTAATTTTGTATGTTTTAAATTGTTTTTTTTTTAACTTTGTAAGCTGCCCCAGTCCCAGTCTTTGGAGAAGGGTGAAATATTATTATTAATAATAATAATTTGTTTTATTTATATACCGCTATTCCAAAGATCATAGCGGTGAACAGCAAGTAAGCTAATTAGCAAGTAAGCTAATTTGCCCCCAACAGTCTGGGTACTCATTTTAGCGACCTCGGAAGGATGCAAGCCTGAGTTGAGCTTGGGCCCTTTTGCTGGTCTTGAACCCGCAACCTTGTGGTTTTGAGTGAATGGCTGCAGTACAGGCATTTAACCACTGTGCCACCAGTGGTATAATAATAATATATTATTATTATTATTATTATTATTATTATTAATAAATGTGTGCAGTTTTATAATATTTTTAGCCAGATGATTTTAATTGTTTTTATTTGTTTTATTGTGAAGCTTTTAAAATTATTTTATATGTATGCTGTCTTGGGTCCCTTTCTAGGAGACACAGAAATGAAATGAAATGAAATAAATTTGCTTTTTTGTTTTCTGTTTTGTGTGTAAAATAAATTAGTTGTAACAAATATTCATTTTTCTAAAAAATAATAATTTTAAGTGTAATAGGCTTAAGTGGGTTTCCTCAAACTATGGATAAGTCTAGATACAATCCACTGAGTCTTATAGCACAAACCTTTGAGCACAAGTTTTCACTTATCTTATTATGATCATTACCTGATGACATTGACTCTAGTTCACAAAAACACAGACCATTATAAATCTTTAATATACCAGAAGGCTCTAAGTTGTTTTTGCTACAACATACAGACTGTGTGAAAATCATTAAGAAGGAGTTATTATGGGCAAGAAATCTGAATATGCTCATGTGACTCCCTGGGAATCATTACTTTTCCTTCTCTCCTTTCCCCTCTTGTCTTCTCCATCATTATCAAGATTAAGATTATAAACTTTTGGAAGAAGGCATGTATTTTCATTAAGCAAATGGTTCTATTATTATTCTGATCATAATTCTTATTTCATTTAATACATTCGTTAGTAAATAATGGTATTTGTCAGTTTATGGAATGCAGTGTAAGAAAACTAATGTCAAGTTTTCTATTTTTGCTTTTTGTGTTTTTAGAGGGATTTAGACATTAGAAGTATGACAACAATCTTCAAACCACCTATTCTGGTGTGAATGTACTTAAAGTCAATAATTTTGTAGTCCTATTTTTTGTTCTAGTACATTTAATATCAGGGCCATGAAAAACATACATAGCATGTTATATACAAGGAAAGCAAAGCTTTTATTTAAATAAAGAATACAAACCACTGCAGAGTTTCTTGCTGTCATACTCTTTAATTAAATTGAACTACCAAGGATTTCGGCAGCATTAACAACTCATTAATCATAAACACAACACACATGCTTATTAGTGTACATATTAGTTATGTAAATGCATTTCACATGAGAAAAATACTTATAAGAACAGGATAATCTTAATTATGATCATGTTTTTCAAGTGGTGGGTTAATTTTAAAAGACTGTTGCCTTTTTTTAAAAAAATTAAAAATCCACCCAAACAAATCTGAAAGAATTAGAGAAAATAGCAAGAAATCAAGAAGATCCCATTGTAGCCTAATGCCAGGATGTAGCCATTTGGGTCCTGGTCCCATTTTGCACATTGCAAAGGAAAATAGCAAACTGTCAGGTATTGCAGAAGTGACTCTAGAAGTTTACTACAATTAGAGTCATCTACCAACTAAAGAAATAGTTCATCAGTCATCTGCCTTTTATCCAGTTAATAAATTAAATTTAAAGAATTTGCATCTTAGAAAGATGTCGACAGAGATGTCTTTTCTGAGGTGATTTTATTACTTCATAAATAAAAACAGACCAATAATTTTTGGAGAGAAAGGCCATCATTCATATACATATATATGTGTGTTTGCATGTGTGTCATACAAATCAGTATGAAGGTGTAAGTTCTGCAATGCATGTGAGTGATTTTGTGTGTGGGGGGGGAACATTATTCAAAAAGGGTAACATATATCTATATCTATCTAGCCATATCTCTGGGAAGCAAACTAATAATTTCTGGACCCAAAGTTCATCTTATTTTTAATACCTGTTGTGTCTGGGTGGCTGTCATCCTATTAGTGACATATGAAGGTGAACTTATCACACATGAATCAACAGTAGAAAATCAGTGTGGTTGGAAGGCATTGACAGGTTTTGACAGTCAATGAAAAGAAGCACTCCAGGAATGGATGGAAGACAAAGCAGCTACAGGAAAGACATGGCATAATGTGGTAAGATATGGCCACAGATGCTACTATCCTGCTGTAATTCCACTGTGGCAGTATCGTCTGAAAAAGTCCTATATTGCACAGATGTGAAATGTTTTCCAGCCTTTTGGTGGGAATTGCTGACCTATGGTTCTTGAACACACACATGTGCTGAAGATATACCTGTACTAATAAAACTGAATAACTTACCTGTCCATAATATAACTCTGCAGCCGCAGTGTGAGAAATGGCAGGTTGCCTTCCACATGGTGCCTTAGCATTCACGTGTATACAGGCACATGGATGCACACTAGAGACATCAGTTCTCCATACAGGGGACTACATTCTGGAATGGGACAGTCCTAACACCTCATAATAAAAAAGTGTCTGAAAAGACCAAAACTGGAACAATGATATACCAAGCATAAAACTAATGACTGGCCCCATACTTTGTGAAGCAGAGATCTGTACTGGACAAGCAAATAGAAGTAAGATGGTTCAATGTACCTTACACTTCCATGTTTCCATAACAAATTGGTAACAACAGTCTCTTTGACTCAATTGTAGTTTTATCAGATTTGTAACTATGTAAGTTTCTTGGATTTTAAAAATTAATAATATCCCTCTTGAACCTAAAAATTGTCCAATTGCTAGGCTCCCAATTGTTTTGATTAGATGTTCCAGTGGTCTGGATCAGCCTTCCCTCCTTATTTGGTCTTTTCACACAAACATCCGTGAAATCTAACCAATCCAAGTGCCTTATTCAGAATCCCCAGTGATAGCTGTAGTCATCTTGAAAAGCATAGGGATCTAAATAAATATATAAGCATAAAAGTGGATGATTGAAAGCTGAAAAAAGAATCTTGGACTGCATTAGCATGCATACATACCTGGCAGTTCCACAGAATGTATTTTGGAATAGAAACATAGGAAATTGTGTTTTAAATGCTGGGAGCTGAACCCAAGGAGGAATTTTATTAACCACATTTCTGATATTAGGGCCTCTATAAAAAAGAGAACATTTAAATGTTTGTTTCTTTAAAGGTAGAAAGGAAGCAGAACTAAAACTGGTGTCTTACCTTTTAAAAAAACAAAACACTTATTTGATATTTAACACCATCGTATTCAAAATTATTCAAAGGAGTGGAGTATTTCAGCTACTTTCATCTGCCTTTAAAGTGATTTTTTAATTGTACAGTAATTGCAGTTACTACATTGTTTGATATTTTAAAGATGATGTCAAGATGACTCACATTGAAAGTACACAGAAAACGGAAGGAATCACGCACAGCTATAATGCCACAGAAAGTGAGAAGTGACAAATGGTCCAAAAGCCCTGTAAGTCTAGTAGGGTAATAAAGGAAGTGAATCATTTAATATATTTGTATTGAGTTATATTTGGTTTTTCTTACCCCAGTTCCCTTTTAAGGTGGTGGGGGGAGATTTCTACCCAATTTATTTCTTCTGTTATTCAAGGAACTGTGACTAAGGCCTAATGAGCTATTGTAAAACAGCATGAATCTTCAACTCACCCTCAGGTCACAATTAAACAAATGTTATGAAAACACAATTAATTGGAATCAAATCAAGCACATCTCACTGCACATGTATGGAGAGATGCTACTTTTTGTTGGTAATGGATACTGCTTCCCCAAAACTGAGAGGAGAAAACAATTTCTCATAGGAATCAAACATTTGATTCTCAAGGATAATAGACTTTGTTTTATTGATCTGATACTTGTGTAATGCTGGCTTTTAGCAAAATGTGGTTTAAGAAGCAAAAGTCAGTTGCATGAATACACACTTCATCCCTCTTTTCTATCCAGAAATAATTCCCCCACTGATTTACCTTCTCATAGTGAACATTATTTCATGTCACATGTACAATAAAAAAGAGTTTTAAAAAATGAGAGTAACATCATAGTTTATGTGTTTGTTTATTGTAACTCATCATTCTAAGGGAATATGGATTTTGTTCTCCATAACTTGTGTAATGCTAAACCATGGTTATCACTAAAAAGGAAGAGGAAGAAGTATCTAGATACGTCTCACTCCTAAATTGAGAACAACGTTTTTCTGGCAGCCATTATTTTACTTTTCTCTTGATTCTATTGGGTCCTATAATTATTGGTTTAATTAACTCCAGGTTAGTAAGACTTGGGCAAACTGTTTTAATACTCAATCTCAAGTCAGATTCATGAAGGCAATTCATATATGTGTATGTACACACACACACACATTTCTATGTTATTTTCCATGTTTAGATCTGGGTACATTCTGCAGAATTGCTATGCATGATAAAAGAATGCAGATTTGGGTGTCTAGTTTGTCATCTGGAGGATCCCCATTTTCATTTGAAGAAGCACTTTTAGTTTTGTTTTTTGTTTTTTTACTTGTCTTTGATGAAAAATTGGAAAATATAAGGGTAATACCAGGTAAAATCAGACATGGAAAAGATAGTGCAAGATATAGCTTCTCTTTGTTTCAAAGTGTCATGGTCTTCTTCATGGCTGGCAGAAGCATATGTATGCCACATGGGGATAAGGTGATAGTATGCTGATGACACCCAAATCTATTTCTCTGTGTCTCCGACTGTTGCAGTAACTAAGGAAGGCATCTCTTCTCTGGATGTCTGTCTTGAGTCGGTAATGGGCTGGATGAGGGAAAACAAACTCAAGCTGAATCCAGAGAAAATGGAGGTACTCACGATAGGTTCCCCAAGTCCAGGGATGGAGATTTGTCAACCAGTCCTGGATGGGGTCACACTTCCCCTAAAGGACGAAGTTCACAGTTTGGGGGTTCTTCTGGATCCATCTCTACAATTATCATCTCAAGTAGATGCGATGGCCAGAAGCGTTTGGTACCAACTTCGGTTGATACAACAACTGCATCCCTACCTTTACCAAAAGGACCTTGAAGCAGTGGTACTTGCACTGGTAATCTCTTGTCTTGATTTCTGTAACGTGCTCTACATGGGACTACCTTTGTATCAAGTTTGGAAACTTCAATTGGTACAAAATGCAGCAGCCAGATTGGTCACCAGTACACCTAGGTCTGACCATATAACACCAGTTTTAAGATCTCTTCACTGGCTCCCGATTAGTTTCCGGGTGCAGTACAAAGGGTTGGTTATTACCTTTAAAGCCCTACATGGCTTGGGCCCGAGTTACTTGAAAGAACCTCTCCACACAATCCGCCTCGCACTCTCAGAACAACAGGGAAGAATCTATTGGATTGCCCAAGGACCAAATTAAGATTTACTTCCCACAGGGCATTCACTGTGGTGGCTCTCAAATTGTGGAATGGCTTGCCAGAGGAGATCCGTCTTATTACCACCTTAGATGCCTTCAAGAAGGCACTTAAGACGGATCTCTTCTGGCTAGCCTATCCCCCAGACCTGCTATAACAGCTTTAAGATGACACTCCACTCGGAACATGTATGGGGAATCAGATATTGATATTGCACATGTATGGTTTTTTGATGTGTTTTAAGTTTTTCTTTTTATTTTGAGAATGTATTTTCTCCCGCCTTGATCCATAGAGAGAGGTGGTATATATAAATTATTATTATTATTATTATTATTATTATTATTATTATTATGCATCTACTCAAGTTGCAGAACCTGGCTTTCCTTACAACAGAATTTGGAGCAGGAAGTGGTTTTTTTAAAAGTAAGTTCTTCCATTACCCACTGCCAACATCTGCATAGCAGTACCTTTCCCCATGATCCCCTCCCACATCACTGTATGTAAAAAGGAGGAAGGAAGGAAGGAAGGATGGGGTATAAATTAAATATTCAACCAAGCACACATTTCTTTCTGACATAATTAATGGCTTCTGTTCAGTTGCAGCTGGTAGCTTCCATGTCAAATGGAGCAGTGAATTCAATATGTGCTTTAGACTGAACTTTACAGGAAATCTCAGAATTGGCATGGATGTCCCCTGACATGGAAGCCACTAGAATTATAGAGTAGAATAATAGAATCATAGAGTTGGAAGAAACAACAAGGGCCATCCAGTCCAACCCCGTGCCATGCAGGAACTCTCAATCAAAGCACACCCCGACAGATGGCCATCCAGCCTCTGTTTAAAGATTTCCAAAGAAAGAGACTCTGCCACACTCCAAGAGAGTGTATTCTACTGTCAAACAGCTCTTACTGTCAGGAAGTTCTTCTTAATGTTAAGGTGGAATCTCTTTTCCTGTAGTAGTTGTGCATCTACATCATTGTTCTCAGTGGCATCTGGTAGCTTCCATGACACTGTGATGGTGAATCCACTCTGGGTTTTATTCCAAATTTAATGGATGGATCTAAGATGCTGAACCTATTAAGTGTGGCTCCTTTAAAATCTGGACTAAAACCCCAAACAGATTCATTGTCACATTGATATGGGACAAACCAGCTGCTACAAGTTGTTGTGTTCAGCTTGATTATGATTATGACTGATTATGATTCATTTTACAGTATGCCCATGTCATATGTGGGTGCGCTATACATGGCTTTCAGCTTATGCTAAAGCTGTGTGCTGGAAGAGATCATGGTGCACACATCCATGGCATGCACAGTGTGCCATGCCACATGTACAGGCTCCATTGTTTTCAACATATGTGGTATTTCCTTTATGCAGGGGGTAGTCCAGAATGGATCCCCCACATAAGGGAAGGCCCCACTGTATATCCCATCTTTTCTCCAGTTTGGGACTCAAAGCAGATTGTTGTTGTTTGGTGCCTTCAAATCATTTCCAACTTATGGCAACACTAAGGCAAACCTATCACGGGATTTTTTAGCAATGGCAAGATTTGTTCAGATTTGTTCAGAGAGAGTTAAACATTGTCTTTCTCTGAGCTTTAGAGAAACAACTTGCCTAAGGTCACCCAGTGGTTTTCCACTAAGTGGAGATTTGACTGGGGATTTGAATCCTTATCTCTCAGACCTGTAACCCAACACTCAAATCACTATACCACAATGGCTCTTCACTTCAAGGCAGTTTACAACAGTTAAAAAAAACATAGGGGCAATTCAGACCACCCCAAACGGATGGGCTAGAGGCACCCAGTTTCCCTCCGGGGGGGGGGGGGGATGCTACAACAGCCAAACTGCACAGCATCCCTTCAGACCAAAAAGAACCCAGAAAAACCAGGTTCTTTTTGGCATGCCGGGATGATGTCACCAGTGCGCCATTAGCGCTCTGTGATACATCCAAGACGCAAGCACAGCGCTTGGTGGTGTGGACGCAGCATCACACTTGCATCACACACGTGCCACATATGGATGGTGCCATATAAAGATGGCGCCATCATACGTATTAGGGTTCCAGAGCATGCAGTTGCCGCGTGCTCTGGAACCCTAATTTTGGCACCAGCACGGTGCTTTCAGCCCATCTGTTTCGGGCCACAGCTAAGTAATATACCAAATACAAATGTGACAAATATCATTAAACTATCTATAAACTTATAACCAGTTAAAAAACACAGCTAAAAATAAATAAATGAATAAACACAGCCTGATGTTTTAGCATCACAGCCACTGAATTTCATTTCAGAGAGTAAACTCCTATGCAGCTGTCCACATCTGTATAGAGCCGCAATGTACAGGATTTGAAGTAACACTCTGGATCCTTATCTACCCAAACCTTCACTTTTTGAATCCGCAATAAAGGCAACTGTGCATTCACTACACCTGTCAAGTAAAAGCTCTTTTAAAAAAATCTACTATACACAAAGCACTGCATTTGTATAGGCACTTTCAAAAGGAAACCTAATTGCATATAATTAGAATGATTATAGAAAACAGCTCATGATTTCACAGAACAGTTAAACAAAACATAAGAAAACAGTATTTATAATGTAAGCTCATTAATGCAGTTTCTTTTTAGATGCATATTGGTAGTAGAATGTTATATGACTGGTGGGAAACTGTATGTTCAGAACAGGAACTTAAGGCTCATTAAGTGTATTTGGTCTATAGTCTACTGTGATCAAAAGTAAATCCATCTCATCAACTAACAGTTCTAATTTCCCTCCCAAAAGCTGTAAAGTATTGTTTTAGGGTACCTATTTTGGTTGTTGGGAGAAGAAAATTTGAGTCAAATCAGCAGAGAATGTTTAGGATGTTGGAAAAAGAAGGGAGGGAGTTTTGTAATATATACCTTGAGAGATTAGACTGAATTCTGTAAAACAAGATATACAGTCATTTTAAAGGTGTAAGACACCATAGAAAGATAGCTAAAGGCTAAGTATAATTATTATTAATATACTGCATTTCCCCCCATCTGGGATGCAAGGTAGCTTAGAAAATTTAAAACAGACACAGCTAAAAATTGACATGATATAAAATAAAACAGACAATTAAAAAAAAAAACCAACCAGCAAGGCTGTCCTGTCTATAGCTGGTGTGGATTAAGAAAAGAACTGCAAAAAAGGAAAGCAGAGGTCATTGAAATTCCTCATCAATGATTAAGATTTTAGATAACAGACTAAATAGGTATACCTGTTGCAGTCCTCCTCACACTGGTGAAGTAACAACATCAACATTTATTTTTAACACCCTTTTCACCAAATACAGTTGACCCTCTATATCCAAAGATTTTTATCCACACATATATGTTTGTTTAAAGTGCTTTCTGTGCTGAGGTCTGGGAGAGAAAGGGCCGATGGAATTGAGGACTGGGGACAAGACCTGTGGAGGTGGGGGAAGGGAGAAGAGTAAAATAATGAATAGGATTTTTCTCTTTCATCTGATAAAGCTTTTAGCGTACAAATGTAAATTTAGACCTCAATCTGTAATTAATATAATTGTTTAAAATGCTCCCTTTCAACAAAAAATTGAATGAGATAGTTGTTTATTAACAATCCACTTAACATCTCAGGTCAACTCTCCCTGGGTGTCCACATCTTCAACTGTTGGCCCCAAAGGTAATTTGTATCATAAGCAAACCTTGGAACAATGGTGCAGTGATAAATGTTGATGTGGATCCTCTTTGTGACAGCCCCATAGTGATTTCCCCCTGAGAATCAAAAAATGCTAGAGGCTTTCATGGCCTACATATGAAAAAGACACTTTTTGCAGTTTCCATCTATCATCTGAAGTACATACTGTATTAGGTACATCTAATTATTTTTCCCACTCAAGATGAAGTCATGTGGGGGTTTAGGTGCAAAGGGGGGGGGATTCAAAATAAGAGCATTGTGTCTCTGTCTTGGCACGATTAAGTTTTTCACCCTCATTCAGTCCATTAGTGATGCCAGACTGCAGTAGTTCTTTTTTGTTTGTTTGTTTTGGTTTAAAAAGGAATTTCCCTTTCCAGTGGAAAGGAGAATTAGAGAAGGGAAGCACTGATGTATTGGTGGACAAAACAGAGTATGGAGTGATTCCACAGGCCAAACAGCAATACCTAGTACAGTCGCTCCTCCTTTTTCATGGTGGATCCAGACTGGACCATTCCAGGCCCCCTTGTGAAAATGGAGTTTCGCTTGTATTCAAGCCCCATTGGCATGAATATAGGCATGGGCATGCGAGGGTGCACAGGTGCGTGCCGTGACCACATGCCCCATTCATTCTCCCTTTGTTTGTCCCTCGCACATAAGTGAGGGACATGAGTCCGAAGAATACAAGAATGGAGGGAGGATTGTAAGACCTTCTGGGCTCACCCCTCCAGGAAGTAGTGAAGTCACAGTAAAACTGTGCTTCCAATTCCCATCCCAGCAAGGCAGCCTAGAAGGATACCATAGTCAATGGCAATGAAAGCTGCTGAGAGGTCCAGCAGAACCAATAGAACCCATATAGTTCTCAGATCTCTGAAGATCATCCACCAAATTAGTCTGTCCTATAAGCAGGCCAGAAAAGAAATAATACTTTGCTCTAAAACTGAATGCTTAGATACTAGTCCATAATT